>NW_015150977.1:9414-15267 GCF_000732505.1 Cyprinodon variegatus | reverse complement strand
CCACAGCGCCACTTACAGGCCTGGCATACATTTTGCAGCGTTTTCATGCATTCGTGTGGACGATCACATTTATTTTACGTCTCCGTCTTTAAGACAAACGTTCTGGAAAATATTAGCGTTTCGTGTTCGTTTTGACTTCGTGTGGACGGGGCCTAAGGCTGGACTGCAGTTCAATCTGGAAAACTCACAGAAAGAAAAAGACAATTCAAAGATTTTTTTTTCAATTACAAGAAATTTATTGATACAATTACTTTTGTCTTTGGCGCTCAGACCTCAGCAGGAAACATTAGCGCTGAATTTTGTTTGATATGCATGAACAGGAGTAAAGAACAGGGCTGTTTCCCCCCAGGTCTCAAACTGGTGGTGGAGTGGAAATAGATGAAGGTGGTCAGTCTGTAGACTGCTGGTTGACCGGAGATAGATGACGGTCAGTCTGTAGACTGCTGGTTGAGTGGAAATAGATGACGGTCAGTCTGTAGACTGCTGGTTGAGTGGAGATAGATAGAGTTGGTCAGTCTGTAGACTGCTGGTGGAGTGGAGATAGATGAAAGTGGTCAGTCTGTAGACTGCTGGTTGGAGAGACGGTCTGCTGTAGCTGTTTGAAGAGATCCAGTGGACTGTATGAGCTGATACTAGAGCTTCACTCGGGGACCTGGAAGATGGAAGTCAAGCTTGCATAACACATTTTGCAGAAACCTGTCCATGATGAGCAAGCAGGAAGCGACAGTAGGGAGAAAAAAGTCCCTGTTGGGAAGAAAAGTCTGGCAGAACCAGGCTCAACATGGTGGTCTTCAACCTGACCGGTTGAGATGAGACAGGGAATGCAGTAAGAGTCCGGGAGGAATGACGCTCTGATGAAGCTTTAACTACGATGGTGGAGGAGGGGCTGGAGGGGGGTTGAATCGGGTTCATCTGAATCAAGTCAGACGTAGCGTGACCGCTACCTGCACTTTGGGTAGCAGACTGAGTTGTGGATTGGAGACCTTTCAAGATGAACTCTGGTCGCTGATTTGGCTTCCTGGAGGTGTGGTTCAAAGCTGATTAGCTGGTGTCGGAGGTGGATGAGTGTAAGTAATCAGTTTATTCAGTTTAATTTCTGCCTAGGCTCTATAACATTTAGTCCTGATGACTGACCTGCAGAAAATAACTAATACAATCGGCCCCTGAGCACTAACCCTCTGTTTGACCATTCCTGCAGAAGGTCCGCCACATTAAGGGCCGTCCCAAACCACACAGTCGATACAGCCAGTGGACTCCCTTAGCCCTTAAATAGTGAGTCTGCATCAGAGCAGGCTCAGAAAATCACACTGACAGAAAATAACAAGTTAAGAAAAAGAAAAAAGTAATTAATCTCTACATGGAACGTCCTTTTTAAAATAGTTTGACTTTACTGGATAGATTTATTTTTAAGAAAATGGCAACTGCTTGATGTTATGTTAACCTGCGTCACAGAGCTACAGCCAAGTATATGCAGCGTCAATTCAATTCAGTTTATTTATATAGCGCTAATAGGCATCACTGTGTTGCCATAGGAACGACCACTTTCACATCCTGTTGGAGGGAAAGTGGCCGTTGGGGGGGAAGCACGGTAAGGCCGGTGGGGGGAAGCATACCGTCACCAGTTCGGGTTCGGTCACTCCGTCCCTAGCCACCAGGGTTCCCAGAACACCTCCGGAGCTCACCGCTCCTTTTCAGAAACCCAAAACTGGTCAACATAGCTATGCTAGCATTGCTACAAACAGCTTAGCGACAGAATCATACTTCCAGCTGGTGGCTGTTATGGCCTTACAGTCGGAAAAGCCCCTCGTTTCAGTAAAACAAGTTTAGCCAATCCTGCTTTGAACTGTCCAAGATTTTGAAAGCTGTTTTCATAAAATGTTTAGAGCAAATGAACAGCTGAGCATCAAACTCTGCAGGGATCTTCTGATAGACAAAAATTATCCATGCCTGTGGAGTCTTTGGATCCTTGGGAAGACTGTGAAAATGTTCCCCTTTCTCTTTGCAGCCTGAAAAACTGTATTTACGTTAGTGAACCAGTGGCCTGGTTTGTATGTCAATTTCGGGGCCTGACAAAAGTACAGACCAGAACCACATAAGGTAACATCCCAGAGTTGACGTTAACTCAGGGCTTTCTTTTAATTCACACGTGTTATAGTGGAAGTTTAGAATTGTGAGATTTGCAGAGAAATTAGGTGTTGATGGGGTTTGAACTTCTCTGTACGTCCATTTCACCCAATGACCTATCGTTATTTATCTATGACAATGGAAACTAGGTTTTGCGTTCTATGACCCCTTTAAATCTGCAAGTCTCACATCTGCCACCTGGTCTCTGCATTCAGGTCCTCAAAACCTCAAACCGACCATCATGACTTTAAGCCCGCCCAAAAAAACCTCAGAATAAAATGTTCCATTCCAGCAGCCAATCAGCTTCTACATCTCCTTCAACGGAAGAATCTGCATCATATCTTCACAGTATGAAACCTGTGAAACTGTCACTTAGATGCAGATCAGCGTTGCCATGGATGAAATGCAGATGATTCTGGTCGTTCTCTTTGGTAATTTTTAGATTTACCAACATATAATTAATTATGACCATGATAAAAACTAAAGTTGGCTATATTTAAAGTTTAGATCTCCTGAATGTCGGAGCTTTAATCCTGGAACAATATTCATGTTCTTTCTTCAACGTCTTTCTGTTTCAGGACTTTTTTCCTGGAATCTCTGCTCCATTTCTGCTTCAATGCTGGAGACGATTGTTCGACCTGGAGACAACATCACNGGGGGGAAGCACGGTAAGGCCGGTGGGGGGAAGCATACCGTCACCGGTTCGGGTTCGGTCACTCCGTCCCTAGCCACCAGGGTTCCCAGAACACCTTCGGAGCTCACCGCTCCTTTTCAGAAACCCAAAACTGGTCAACATAGCTATGCTAGCATTGCTATAAACAGCTGTTATGGCCTTACAGTCGGAACAGCCCCTCGTTTCACTAAAACAAGTTTAGCAAATCCTGCTTTGAACTGTCCAAGATTTTGAAAGCTGTCTTCATAAAATGTTTAGAGCAAATGAACAACTGAGCATCAAACTCTGCAGGGATCTTCTGATAGACAAAAATTATCCATGCCTGTGGAGTCTTTGGATCCTTGGGAAGACTGTGAAAATGTTCCCCTTTCTCTGTGCAGCCTGAAAAACTGCATTTAGGTTAGTGAACCAGTGGCCTGGTTTGTATGTCAATTTCAGGGCGTGACAAAAGTACAGACCAGAAACACATAAGGTAACATCTCTGAGTTTACATCAACTCCGGGCTTTCTTTGAATTCACACGTGTTATGGTTGAAGTTTAGAATTGTGAGATTTGCAGAGAACGGAGGTGTTGAAGGGGGTTGAACTTCTCTGTACGTCCATTTCACCCACTGAACTATCGTTATTCATCTATGACAGTGGAAACTGGGTTTTGCGTTCTATGACCCCTTTAAATCTGCAAGTCTCACTTCTGCCACCTGGTCTCTGCATTCAGGTCCTCAAAACCTAAAACATGACCATCATGAATTTAAGCCCGCCCAGAAAAACCTCAGAACAAAATGTTCCATTCCAGCAGCCAATCAGCTTCTACATCTCCTTCAACGGAAAAATCTGCAACATATCTTCACCGTATGAAACCTGTGAAACTGTCACTTAGATGCAGATCAACATCGCCATGGATGAAAGGCAGATGATTCTGGTTGTTCTCTTTGGTAATTTTTAGATTTACCAACATATAAATAATTATGACCATGATATGTATAAAAACTAAAGTTGGCTATATTTAAAGTTTAGATCTCCTGAATGTCGGAGCTTTAATCCTGGAACAATATTCATGTTCTTTCTTCAACGTCTTTCTNGAATCTGCAAATAAACACGAACTTACTGACCGCAGTTCATCATCAACTATTTTAGAGAGAAACAGATTAGGACAGACTGGCTGCAGCCCAGTCAGATGTTAGATTGATAATTTGGGGGGATTTTAAAACATTTTTTCTACAATACAATAGAAATTGTAGAAACAATATTTCTATACCAACTGTATTTTTGTAATATTTTTATTATAGACAAATTAAATGGGAGAAAATAAAAGATTAACCAAACCAATAATTCAGGTTTCACCAGTTCAGCTTTTCTGGTAAAGTTCTCTTTAACTAAAATAACTTTTAAATGAAATACTAACGTGAAAAGTCTGAGTGATAACAGAGCAGTGGATAGACCACAGGACTTTGCTAAACAGATTCTCTGTTTCTGTACATCTGATAACTATTTCTATCATGGTTTCACAAAGTTATGTGTTCCAGCCAATGAGTGAATACAAGATAAATGCCTAAAAGCAGATTTACTACAACACTGCTGCTTCTTTTTAAATCAGGCCGTCTCCTGTACTGCCACTCTGGCCTTTTTGATCCTAAGAAAATAATTACATTTATGATTTTTGATCTAAGTTGGCCAAGCTGACAAAGAGAGAAGGCTGTGGTGTTTGTGGAGACTAAGGCTGGACTGCAGTTTAATCTGGAAAACTCACAGAAAGAAAAAGACAATTAAAAGATTTTTTTTTTCTATCAGAAGAATTTTATTGATACAATAACCTCAGCAGGAAACATTAGCGCTGAATTTTGTTTGATATGGAGTAAAGAACAGGACTGTTTCCCCCCAGGTCTCAAACTGGTGGTGGAGTGGAGATAGATGGAGTTGGTCAGTCTGTAGACTGCTGGTTGAAGAGACGGTCTGCTGTAGCTGTTTGGAGAGATCCAGTGGACTGTATGAGCTGATACTAGAGCTTCACTCAGGGACCTGGAAGATGGAAGTCCAGCTTGGATAACACAGGTTGAGAGAACCTGTCCATGATGAGCAAGCATGAAGCGACAGTGGGGAGTAAAAACTCCCTGTTGGGAAGAAACCTCTGGGAGAATCAGGCTCAACATTGTGGTCTTCAGCCTGACCTGTTGAGATGAGACAGGGAACGCAGTAAGAGGAATGACGCTCTGATGAAGCTTTAGCTACGATGGTGGAGGAGGGGCTGGAGGTTGGTTTAATCGGGTTCATCTGCTACCTGCACTTTGGGTAGCAAACGGAGTTGTGGATTGGAGACCTTTTAAGAAGAACTCTGGTCGCTGATTTGGCTTCCTAGAGGTGTGGTTCAAAGCTGATTAGCTGGTGTCGGAGGTGGATGAGGGTAAGTAATCAGTTTATTCAGTTGAACTTCTGCCTAGGCTCCATAACATTTAATCCTGATGACTGACCTGCAGACCTGCAGAAAATAACTAATAATATCGCCCCCTGAATACTAACCCTGAGCACTAATCCGCCACATTAAGGGCCTCCCAAACCACGCAGTGGATACAGCCAGTGGACTCTTTAGCCCTTAAATAGCGAGTCTGCATCAGAGCAGGCTCAGAAAATCACACTGACAGAAAATAACAAGTTAAGAAAAAGAAAAAAGTAATTAATCTCTACATGAAACGTCCTTTTTAAAATAGTTTGATGTTACTGGACAGATTTATTTTTAAGAAAATGGCAACTGCTTGATGTTATGTTAACCTGCGTCACAGAGCTACAGCCAAGTATATGCAGCGTCAATTCAATTCAGTTTATTTATATAGCGCTAATAGGCATCACTGTGTTGCCATAGGAACGACCACTTTCACATCCTGTTGGAGGGAAAGTGGCCGTTGGGGGGGAAGCACGGTAAGGCCGGTGGGGGGAAGCATACCGTCACCGGTTCGGGTTCGGTCACTCCGTCCCTAGCCACCAGGGTTCCCAGAACACCTCCGGAGCTCACCGCTCCTTTTCAGAAACCCAAAACTGGTCAACATAGCTATGCTAGCATTGCTA
>NW_015150977.1:4111-7072 GCF_000732505.1 Cyprinodon variegatus | reverse complement strand
TTCCTTCCTTTGCTGGAAACCAGGTACTGACTGAATATACATCCTTCCAAACCTACATTTCTATTACAGTACTTTAATTCCTTGACTCTTATTTTAATTCCCGCTGCAGAAACACCTGATGATAAGGAAAACAAATCTGACTCTATGAGACCTGCAGGAAAATCAGAGGTAACCAACTGAAACTCATTTATCAGTTTTTATGAACAGATTTTTAGACAAACAATAAATTCGCTTCATGCAACCTTTGAAGTATAGTTATATGATCAGAAATGATCAATTGCAGGTTTTTTACACACATTGCATTCCTTAGCAGAACTGCCATCATTCTTAGACTTCAATGGATTTATTTTGTCATTTTGTATACACAAGTGTAAATAAAAACAAATTTTGTTTAGAACAGCTGTCTAGACAATTTAAAGGGGAACACCTTTTTTTTTTTACATTGGGTCCCTGATTTTCCGTTATTCCATCATGTTCTACTCACCCATATGAGTTTAGTGTCATTTGGAGCCGTTCTGAAGATATTCCTATGGGCAACGACTTGGAAGGCATAAAGTAAACTGTTCATCATTTATTCTTTATGGTACGCCAGCATTCATAACATGTAGGTGAATCACTGTCCCCCAGACATCTGCCGTTATACATTTTATATTTATATATGTTTCAAACAAAGCGGAGTGTGTATGACGTTAAGGTAAGCAGCAGTTGTTGTTGAGCTGCTACTACTGCCTCCAGTTCTTGAAGCACTCGCTCCTCCTGGCTCAGGGGAGGAAGTGGATGAATTGAAATTCTATTGAAATTCATTCTACATCAAATGTTTCATTTTAGGGGAGAAATGTGTGTTTTGCTGCCCTGGGAGACCATCCAACATTTGAGAAACCAAAGAAGAAGAAAACAGTCCACAGCTCAGACCGAAGCCTGTTTACTGCTGTCATCTACGCCCAGATGGTTGAGGATTATAATCTGCTGTAAGGTTGTGATGATCCATAGAGGCAGATTGCTCTTATGTACTCGTTACTCTCGGCTTTGGTTTAATTCTGAGGTCACGGATTAGCGGACCGCGGTCCGGATCCGGACCCACCTGCTTGCTAATCCCGCCCCAACCTGATTTAAAACATTTATAAATTACCACATTTTGTCTGACAACAGTGTCTAAACGTCACTTGCGCTGCTTCTCCTGTTACCCTGAAATCCACATGCTCCGCCCCGCAGCGCTCCAGACCTCCTGCACAAAGCAAAGCCTACAGCCTCCGCTGTTCCTCCCGTATTGCTGCTCTCCGACTTATCCTCGGAGCACGAGGAAAGCATGGGTGATTAAACATGCAGGAATTAGCTTAATTTCATGATATATTTAAAAAATCCTCAGCATCCAGCAGATGTGCGGTTTCTGATACAGATGAGAAATCTGCTTCCTGGTCTGTTAAAGAACCAATAGTTTGCATCCAATCTTTTAAATAAACAGTGTTAGTTTTTTTTAAATAAAGGAGAATTATGCTCTAATTTGTAGTTACCCATCTGTTGTTACTATATTTCAATTTGACANAACGTCTTTCTGTTTCAGGACTTTTTTCCTGGAATCTCTGCTCCATTTCTGCTTCAATGCTGGAGACGATTGTTCGACCTGGAGACAACATCACCCTCTATTGTGACTGCAGGTCGTCCACTGGAGTATATATAGTCTGGTTTAGAAACTGCTCCCATCAACACCAACCCACTCTTGAGGTGAAGACAATTGGACATGCGACGTACATAGAAAATTTTGAAAGCCTCTATCCTCGTTTTAAATTTTTAAGGAATCAGTCGTCCGATTCGTATGACCTGCTGATCATAAACGTCACTGATTCTGATGAAGGACTTTATTACTGTGGAACATTTGAAAATAAGGTGGAGAAAGAAAAAAATGGAAATATTGTCCTTAAAGACGTCTACGTCTATGGAAACATCAGCACAAGGATCACACTCTGTAAGTTCTCCTTTCTCATTTGATCACAGAGCTTCTAGAAGAATAATTATTTTACAAAAGTTGGACCAAAGTGTTTGAACATTAATGTGGAGCTGAATCAGAGAAAGATGAAACATCAAGATGTAAATCAGTGGATTCATCTAATGATTTATTTGGAATATTTAAAATAAAAACACTATAGGAAACTTCTCAAGCTTTGGTCAAACAGACGAATGTACTTTTAATTACTTTATCATTTGACCTTTATTGACCCCAGATAATAGCTATTAAGATTAACAATCTCTTTTTCCGTAGAAATCTGACAAAAAAATAAAATAAAACATAAAATAGAAAATTAAATCTCCTTTGAAACAGTTACAATGAATAAATAAAAATGTTTCCAAATGTACTGAATGCATTTGTGAGAAAATAATCTTACATTTCTTTGGTTGATCAATAATCATTCCTGTTGATATTATGATTAATAAATGATGTAAATTGTCAGTATTTACTGGTAGAGATCAGCTAATGACATCCACAGAATCAGGAGGTGATTGAGAAAGAATTATCTCTGTGTTAAAACTACAGACTAGAACAATCTGTTTAGATGCTTTTATTTGGGGCTCATTAAAAAAACCAAAAACAACAAATACATTTTTTTTATAATCCCAACCCTTTTCATTAAATGTGACAAATGCAGACCCACTGAGTGAGTTTTTTTATGTGTCTCGTTTTAGATGCAGGGTCTGGTTTCCTGCATCAGAACATTTCCAGGCCAGTGGAGGAGTGCGGTTTGTGCTGGAAGCTGCTGTTCTCTGTCTGTCCTGCTGTTTGTTTTCTTTCTACTTTTCTTTCATCACTTCTTGGTTCCTTCCTTTGCTGGAAACCAGGTACTGACTGAATATACATCCTTCCAAACCTACATTTCTATTACAGTACTTTGATTTCTTGACTCTTATTTTAATTCCCGCTGCAGAAACACCTGATGATAAGGAAAACAAATCTGACTCTATGAGACC
>NW_015150977.1:0-1589 GCF_000732505.1 Cyprinodon variegatus | reverse complement strand
GTTAGTAAATAATTTAATATGGTCTGCAGTATCTAATGTTGGCCACAGGATGGCACTGAGGCCTTTCAATCTTAGAAATGTTTTATTTGATCTAATAAGATTTTTAATCAATGCACATTTTATATTTTTATCTGTATTTTGTGAGTGAAACAATGAGAAATCTAAAAGTTTTTGTAGATTTTTTTTTTTGAACAAGGACAAATGAAGGCTGTAAATCCTCTAAATCCCAAAGTAAAGCGCAGACACGCTGTTTCTTAAGGCTTCATTGTTGCCATTGACAACATTGTTAACTAATCTGACTACCTTTGATGGTTTCAAGAGCAGACTTTTTCTAATGGATGCCAAAATTCTCTCTTCAGTTACTGGCTCCCCTAAATCCAGGTATTTGGAGAGAAGCTCTGGATGACATTTCTTACAGAGGTCCCTGAAAACGGCATTGCCCAGGCTTTCAATGTTCTTTGGGGTCAAGCCATCCATCTTCAATTTGAGCTCAGAGACTCTGGAACAGACGCTCACAGACGGCATGCATTTGTTCATCAGGGTAGCTCTGAACAGTAATTTTGTTCAATAATTTTCCAGATCAGGTCATTGATGAGTTTCCACTGCTGCTTTTCTCTCTTAATTTTTCATTTCTTCATTGCAGCTGGAAAACTGATTAATTTCTTCTGCTTGGTTCTCAACTGGATCTTCCTGAAGAAATGTGATCTCTGAAACATGGTCCTCTGAAACGAAGTCCTCAACAGAGGTGGTTTCATCAGACTTTGTCTCAGGTTGTAAGTTTTGCACAGTTGACTGATTCTCTGGTAAAAATACTCATATGATCTCTGAAACCTGGTCTGCAGGAGTCAAGTCCACCACAGGTGGTTTCAAAGTTTGTTTCAGGTTTAGAGTTTTGTACGTCAGGTACTTTGACAATGCAATTGTTTCTTATTTCAATGCAAATTGTCCCATTCCATTGGCAAAGTTTCAGACCTACCTCAAATTCAAGGAAAATGAACTTATTTTAATAAAAAAAATTACTTCTTGAATTTCTATTTTTTTCCAGTAAATGGCCCTCTGTCATGGCCTGAGGGGGTTTTATATCACTTTCAACGACACTAAACTTAAAATGGCAGGAACCCTGCCACAAAACTTCAGATGCTCAGACTGCTTTACGGCTTATGTCGTCTCCCTCTTTCCCCATTCATTACTGGGATAAAAGCACATCCAAGGATCAACATTGGCCCAGCCCAGCTTTCACTCATTGGCATGAGCTGAAAGACGAGGATGGATTTCCAACCCATAAATAGTAGACATGCATCAATCAGGGTTTGTGGAGCTGAGCTCCGATCAAAGCTCACAAAAATCAGTATCTGCCGATCACAGCATCAAATCCATCAATGCTTCAAAGCATTAGACTATGGTCCCTGGGAGCTCTAACGCCACGTTTCTGGCTACAGAGCTGGCAATTACCAGAGTGGGGATAATCAATTAGATACCTGGACAGGTTGGTGGTGACCAGTGGGCAAAGATCCACAACTAGGCTTTCTTCGTACCGTTACCCAATCGCCTGGCTGCTCAGGCATTGTTGGAAGACCAGTATGTGTTGT
>NW_015150976.1:614229-615110 GCF_000732505.1 Cyprinodon variegatus | reverse complement strand
GTGATGACCGTTGGACTGGTGTTCCTAGGGACTCAAACTGACTGCCAGAAACAAAGGAAAAACCAGAATTGTTTTTGATGGATCCACAGCAAGTCATTCCTGTGGTGCCAATGAGGTGGCAACATTCCAAGCACGTTGCTGAAGGTTTGAATAAGACGGACTGTTATGTTTGTACTCATACAGACCGCTCTGGATGAGTTGAAGATTTAAAGAGGCATGTTGACCACCACACCTTCGGTGCAAGTCCGGCACCATGGACAAGTTGGTTCACCATGAGATCATGGTGGCAGGTGCTGAAGAAGATAGCTTTACCATTTGTAGGATTGTTTTTCATATTTTTCCTTTTTATTTGTTGCTTAATACCATGTCTCCAGTCAATGATTCAGAGAATGATAGGATCCACTCTAATCCAGTATTCAGCTGTAACTTATGTTCAACTCTGCCAAGATGCCGATGAAGATAATGATGAAGCTGTGTAATCTTTTACAGGGATAATGATCGCCTCCTAGGGAGGGGTCGGGTAGGAATTTTTCCTCTATTGGAGAGGTTTTGCCTACTCAAGGGACAGATTTTTGAAGCTTTTTACATTCTTGATAAATCTTACATTTTTGCTTAAGTTTCACATTTTAATCCTTTTCATATTTTTTTTTTTTGCATAATGATCTTTGATTACTGAATTCCCTATCTGCAATGCATTTATGATGTGTTTAGTAAAAATCTTTTTAGAAGTGCTATACGCTAATGTTTATATCCACAAGAGGAGGGAAATGTCAGGTTTATTCGATGATGATTATAAAATTAATGTGTGCTTATGAATCATTTGTGCAAGAGGGATCATCAGCTAAAGACAAAATGAGATGATCAGCTGTTAGTAAATCAGG
>NW_015150976.1:611159-613260 GCF_000732505.1 Cyprinodon variegatus | reverse complement strand
AGGAGGAAAGCTTGAAGTTGGGTTGGGCTTTTCCTTCCGCTCCTGCAGAAGCTGCTTGAACCTCTTTTCTGTGCAGACTCAATTTCTATTTATTTGCAAAGTTATTTTTCCTGAATCCAACAATTATCTTGGTTATCTGGTTATGGAGGTGATTTAACAACAATGGCGACTGGACCAATGCACACTTTGACTGAGATGCAGCTGATCAATCCTGAAATAGAAGAACTTTTGGTACTGGAGCTGGAAGAGAGGCAAAAGAAGCATTGCTGAAGATGGTCTGTATGACCTGTGAATTCACACTGGTGGACGTCAGAGCCTACAGACATAGGAGTGATGGTGGGGTGTTCAAGGAGAGTACCTTTGGGTCCTTGCTACTCGACCAGAAACTAAACCTGTCCCCACCAGCTGACATTCTCTGGACCTTGGCGAAGACACCCCATTTTGTTGTTGGTGACGGAACTTTCCCTCTCCACTGCAACATCATGTAACCATTTCATGGTATGTACGTGATCTACAAGTCTTGATGTTGCTTCAGATAAAAGCAAAATGTAATGTAATGTAACATAATGAACGATGTGCTGCATATCCTGGCATTGTTCAGTGGAAATGCTAGAAATATGTAAAATATAGCCGTGATGCTTGATAAACAAAGCCTGTGCTCTACTGCATTTCTAGATGGTTATTATTACAATCTAAATGCAATGCAATGATGAGTGCTTCATTGTCTCCCTCCCCCGTTTCTTCTCATGCAGGAACTAATCTGCCTCAAGACAAGCAGATCTAAAATTACCGACACAGCAGGGCAAGACGGGTTGTCGAAAACTTCTTTGGCATCATGTTGCACAGTGTAGAATCCTCAGACGGCCAATTTATTTTTTCCCAAACAAAGCTGAGGATGTGATGAAAGCGAGTGTGGTGCTGCACAACTACCTTATCCACACAGATGAGGTGGCAAGCCCAGAGGCATGCTACATACACTCCAGCTGGAAAGAGCTGGGTCTGTGAGGCCTGGTGAGTGGCGAGCCAAAGTAACTGGGGATTCCAACATGGGGCCTATTGACCCCTCAATGATGTCCAGAGCTCACGCCACCAGAGCAACTATGGCAACGAGGAGAGACCTCATGTCTTTCTTCCAGACAGAGCGTGGATCTGTGCCATAACAGAAAGAGGTGGGGACTCATGGTACACTTGGAATGCTTGAAGAGTTATGGCCCTCAGTAATGACTTTTCCCAATTTTTTCACACTGTATGTGTGTGCCTGCGTTTTTTTTATTTTTATTATTTGTATATTTTTTAATGGTGTTTGATGTTTTATGTTTAACCAACCATTTAAGAAATTTGGCATACTATATGATTTTCAGAATAATAAAATGGATACATTTTAATGAAATTTATCCACACACATTATTTAAAGTAATGTTAATTCTGTGATTTAAATCATCATATACACACAATTGATCCTCAAATGTCAGATTCACTTTCATGTGGCTCCAGCTTCAAATATTTTCCGTCTGCTGTAATGTTTGTATCATGTTACATCACTTTTTGTTGTGCTGCTTTTTTTCTCCCCCTCTCCCTCCCCAATGTGGCTCCTATCTTTCCACAGAGATAAAGGTAGCACTATAAGGGAAACGCCCTTCTGCAGCAGCCATGGCCTCAGTGAATCGTTCCCCCTGCCAATCCCCCCCACCACCCCCCACCCCGATGTATGTGATGAACGATTTGTCCTAAAAGGGAAATCTCAATTACACTGCAAATTGTAGTTGACAATAAAGATACTGATTGATTGATTAAAGCAGGCTGCAGTTTATTTTTATACAATATCTCATTTACTGCCACATATCAGTGAGAGTCAGAGTACACCCTGAATGCGTCACCAGTTTATCACAGGGCAACACAGATACATGCAAAGACACACAACCACGTGCACACACACTCACTCAGGACTATTTAGAAATGCCAACTGACTGAACACTGATGTTTTTTTTGACTGTGGGAGGAAGCCAGTGTACCTGGAGAAAATATGCACATGCACAGGCAGAACATTTCAAATTTTTTTTAATTTGTATGGAATAAGTGTTTTCTACCCAAATAATATATA
>NW_015150976.1:605597-610881 GCF_000732505.1 Cyprinodon variegatus | reverse complement strand
AGTGGAATTAAATCTTAAAATGTTCCACACTTCAGCACACGTATTATTTAAAACAGGAAAGTGAGACAATAGTACCTAATTCATTAAGATGATTCCTAAGGAGGCAAAGGAAGAACCCAGTAAAAATCTGTGTTTCCGTCCGAGAGGTGCAAATATGGTTCCTTTAGGACAATGTTTCCTAACGTTGTGTTTCTGAATGTTTCCCAGGCTTCTACCCCTTTAGGCATTTTGTCTTACCATGAGTACCAATTTCAGTAAAAACTATTGATGATTGTCCAAAAGTGGAACATACAATGGATGATTATAAAATAAAAACTATTTTACTTTAAATTTTTTTTATCTTATTTTAATCTTTTCATTTGAGCATTTAATTCTTAGTCATTGTGCTTTCCATCTGAAATAAAAACATAAATATGTTGCCTGGAAGTTAGTAAGGAACAGAAACACATATAACTTAAAATGATATTATAAACCTGTATTTATAAAACCAGTACCCCATCCATCTATTTTCCCTCACGCTTATCCCACCCTGAGTTGCGAGGATAGGCTGGAGCCTATCTCCATGAGAGGAGGGGTTGATACACTGACAACCTGGAAAGGTTGTCAGTGTATCAACACAGGGACACACAGGACAAATAACCATTCCTAAAAAGAATTTAGAGAAACCGATTAACCCAACAGTCAAGCTTTTGGACTGTGGGAGGAAGCCGGAGTACCTGGAGAGAACCCACGCATGCACAGGGAGAACATGCAAACTGCATGCAGAAAGACCCCGGGTACAAGTACCCCCGAATCAAATCAGCAAATTATAATTGAAGTAAAAACAATAATGACAAATCTTTCCAAATAAAGTGTCATTCCCTCCCTTGAGTGAGTTTTTCACATGACTTAGTTGCACATTTTTCTTAATAAAACAATACATTCACACCAAAGTTTTAGTATACCAGCATCAATGATAATCTCTACCTGGCCAGTAAGCTTCCTTCATTTGATAAAATATATGCATTCATGATATTTGAACTTTGAAAGTTCTGATACAGATTACCATCACCTTAAGATTTGTCACAATTCTTTGTTCTTTCATCCTCACTGGTGAGACTCCAGCCTCTTCTCCTCCTACTGCCTCTACTACTCTCTCTCCTACTATGTTTCCTCCCCTTTCTCTTGCATCTCTACTACCCTCCCCAACAAAATATATGCATGACATGACATGAACAATTGGACAATTTGGGGTGCAACAATCCATGTCAATTAATAACATTGTCTTAGAATTATATTGAGCTTGAATATATACAATCACATTCATATATTGTATTTTTTCCTTTTTTGATGATAATATATAAAAACCCATTGTATTTATCAGAGCTTTTAATAAAACAAATATACAAGTTCATTGAGAGCTTTATAATTGTGAGCAGGATCTTGAAGTGCTTTATAGAGCCATTGCAGGTGTTTTAGGGGTTTTACACCGTTCTTTGAATGTAACTTACACTTTCACTTACATAATTATCTTATCTCTTTTTTTCAGACATCCTGGCTGCGAGATGTCTGACAAAAACACATGCATGCATGCACGCACATGGCACCAATTCAAAGATTCGTGTAAATTAATACATCTGATATTATTACGTGACCCATGAAATTACATCAGTGGTTCTCTTACAGTGAGTGTGTAATTCCATGTGTTTACCTTTATGCTTTAGAAATGGAATTTGCAAAACATATGTGTTTTGGGGCAGAGTGGGTCTTGATGGTGGCTTTCCCGGGGTTTTATATTATGTCCAGTGCACCTGGTTACAAGGCAGGAGTCAAAGCTACAATGGCTTAGAGCCTTGCTTACAGTGGGATCTGTGTGGATGCTTTGAAAAGGAAAATAAATGACACAATGACCAGGTGGCAAGAGGTAGAAGAAGAGGTTGACATGGAGTGAGAGCAACATCTCAGCATGAGAGGTTTCCAACTTAACTGATGAGCCAACTTCTGTACACTATCAATTTGTTGATGAAGATGAGCAGTGTCTAAAGCTTTTCAAAAAAATTGTATCATATTGATTGCTAAAAAAAAAAGAATAGAAAAGCTTTGCCTTGTTTTGGGTTTTTGGTAGGTTGTTTTGTGTTTGTGGGGGATGGAGTAATTGTTTGGGAGTAGGTTGCAAATCCACCACTTGTATGGCATTGGAATTGTAAATGCCTTAATTCTCCAAAAAGAGCTGTAAACTGTTAAAGTGTCAGAAGGCCCTCAGGGAGACACTGGCTGAGCAGCTGATGCAGCTATGCTCGACTGTCTCAGCCAGGGCCATCTTGGGCTGGATGGTTTTATTTAAATATAAAACAGTTCTTTCACTTACAGCGAAAATTTGATTGAGCACCAAAATGCAGACAGGTGATGAAATTTAAAAATTACATCCAGTACACATATTGAAGTTATTTCAATGTTTTTGTATATATTGCAAAAAAAATGGTGACAGAAAGTATTGAAATTAGCATTTGTCATTTTTAGCAACATGATGTCACAGAATCAACTCTGCAAAAAACTGATAAAAGGTACATCCTTAATTTGTGGGGATTTGAAAATTTTAAATTAGATTTTATTATTGTCATGAGAATGATAGATAATGACTGTCGTGGGAAAAAAGTATTCAACTATTCATCTTAGTAAAATAAACGGAGATCGATGGATTTCACTCAGTCGGCACATTTATTCATATCTTTGCAAAGAGAGAACAGTTCATCATACAGCCTTTATGGCACAGCATCCTGCTCTGTTCTGATCTGAACAGCGTTCGTTCCCCCTTTCTTACAACAATGGAAAGTAGTCAGAGTCATAACAAATTACACACACTTTGGTTAACAGTAACATGTTATGAATAAACCTTGAGAAAGAATCTAGTTTGTTATGGGAAGAAGCAATGTCTGGTCTACAAACACCATACTGCAGAGAATTGTGTGGCCTTAAGAGAGGAACAGACTGCTTGAAAACTTTTATAGTGAGTAAATAGGATAAATTAATATATAATAGAAGAGAGATAAAAAAAAATTTCGACAACAGTCCACCCTTTCGATTATAAAAGTATATTATCCTTGTGTAAAGGAAAATTTATGAATATAAAAAACTAAGAAACTAAAATTGTGAGTATATTCAAAGAAAGCTTAAAACTACAAAACTAAAATTGTAAATAAATGTAAAGAAAGCTAAAAACTACAAAACTAAAATAAAAAAAAAATAAAAACTAAAATAAAAAAAAAATAAAAAAATCCACAACTGCATTAAGTCAGTGGACAATGTTAAATGATTATAATAGATGCAAAAATTATGGAGAAGATTATAATAGCTAAAATATGTTGCCAATAAATAGAGCCCTGGAATCACACCTTAGTTGGCAAAAATATTTACTGTTTTTCCTCATGATGATACTTTTATGGTGAAATATCCATTTGCTGAAAATGTAAGTTTTTAGTTCTTATCATTATCAGTTACCCTTTTTGTTTCCCTGGAAAGAGAAAAGTTATAATTAGTCAAAACAATAGACTCCTTCATCTCTACAAAGTGTAAGTCAAATTATTAATCTGAGCTTCATTAAAAGTAAAAAAAGATCAATCTCTACGCAAAATGTTAAAATCATAACACAAAGATGTTTCACACAGATTCAGTTCAGCTCTTCAGAATCAGGGTCAATCAAAAGCACACATAGAAAAGTTGGAGGATTTAATCTCAGCGCTCCTCTTCCCCAATGGTAGCTGAGACGACCCGATCATCAGAGTTCATTCTCTAATCCAGAAATCTCTGCCAATACTTTCCATCAGCCATCAGGTGGTCATCTAACACTTGGACTTTCTTTCTTTTTCTTTTTTTTTAAGAAAAGTAATATCAAACACTTAGATACCCATTTTTTTTTATTTTTGATTAAAATAGAACACATTACAACACATTTCCCTTCTCATTCATGTTGTATGATTAAAAAAAAAAGCTAATGTCAAAGCTGATGTCAGACATCTTCAGGTGGGTGTCTTCATCTTTCTGTTGATGTTGGTCCCTTATACAGGTGACTTTTTGTATGCGGTTCAATGGGTGGTCTGCAGAGCAGCTGGTCCTCAACATACAGTATCAGGTGGACTACTGATGTGTTAATTGACCAATCAGAGGGGATTTTTCTGGTCCTTTATTCTGATTTGTTTTGTTGAAGCTTTTCCTGGTTCCTTCCAGATGAGCTCAGAGAAGCTCTGATCACTTTCTTTTGATGACTTTAAGCCACACCTGCTCGTGCTGAAGGATGGAAGGATGGCTGAGAAGGTCCTCCATGAGGGTCTCCAAGGCACCTTGGTCCTTCTGTAAAGCCGTCTCTGACTAAGGGAAAAAAAGGTCTTGTAGGTCATTTTAATGTGTCACCTGTCAGTCCCAGTCTGGCCAGAGGTCAGTTGTCTGCTCCGCTCTATGGTCCAGGAAAACGGTCGACCCGTCATGAGCTCATGGGGAGGAAAACTGGGAGATTCATGGAACCCTTAGCCAACGGTAAAATTGATGCTTCTCAGTCTATTTATACGCAGGTACTTTAACTCTAGTCAATAAACAGCGAACCAGTTACTATTCTGTTCTAAGCCAACCATTTATAACTTTCTGTCAGGTGCTATTTCAGTCCTAATTCTGAAAGTTAGGATGTTTTTTCATTTTTTATCATCCTAGATTTAAATCCATTAAGCAGGTTTTAGGTTTTATTTATTTTAAAACATACTTGTTTTAAATGTGCCAAAAATTATTATTATTTCAGTCTCTCAGGAAAATATGCCACTTTGATTCAAATCTTTCAGGAATACATTTATTTTTATTTTTTTTGCAAATCTATAATTTTAGTTAATAAACTCATAGCTTTTATATATTTTAGTGGCATTTTCCAAACTACATCCCAGCTTGTCAAAAAGTTTATGATAATAAAATGAAAAAATAAAAATAAAAAAATAAAGTTGATCATCTTTACCATATAAAATAAGAAGCCTTTTCAGGAAAGGAATGTCGTCTCGTCAGTCGCCCCACTTCATCCTTCACTTTAAGTCACGTTCCCCTCTCACCACATACTTTTCTCATCTAATTTTCTTATATTTGCTTTTATCATCAACCTCACTTTTCTCTATTTAATTTTGGGTTTTTTTAAATTTGATTTTAGATTAATTCCTCCATTTTACAAGTTTTTTTCTCTTTTAAACTTTTAATTTGACCTTATTTTATGCCCTACTTACTTTTTTCTGTAATAATTTTGTTAGCTATGAGTTATTAATTTCCTGTAAAAATT
>NW_015150976.1:601810-603648 GCF_000732505.1 Cyprinodon variegatus | reverse complement strand
TTTTGAACACATTATGTTTTGGGAAGAGAAACATTTTATTTCGCTGGCTCTAGCAAACCTGCCGGACTACTTTCGGCTTGACCAAAACTGGACGAGAACTCTGCTCACAGGACGCTGCCAGGGGTAAGTCAGTGTGATTGCATGACACTGGTGATGGGGATGCCGTACAGATTCATGTCAAAAATACCGAACTATCCCTTTAAGACCACTGCTATAGTCCATAAATGATCAGTAGACTCTATGCTGTGTTGAAGAGGTGCTGTTCTACAGTTACTACACTAGATGGCAGTAAAAAGCAATTGAAGGAAAAAACCCAACTACAAGATAATTTTTTGCACACAAAAATATTATCCTTTAAGATTCCCATTCAGAAACAACTAGATTGCTTGTCAAAAAAAGTTGCAAAAAACACAACAATCCTTGGAAAAGCTTCAAGAAAAGGCAAAACTGAATAATTGCTAAAGAGTAGCCTGGGTTATAGAGCAGCCTCTATTTTGGAATGTAGCTGAGCATACATAACGATCTTTCCCATGCACCATATGCCAAACTCCACCACTTCCTGGACTTCAGCCAGCTCCTTTGTTTCCGGTCTTTAATTACTGGACAAACTGATTAACCCATGTGTGTCTGGTTAATGTTGTCATGGTCACTGAGGTCAGAGACACCTTAATCAATTTGTCCAGTAATGAAACAAAGGAATGAAAGGAGCTGGCTGAAGTTCAGGAGCTACTGGAGTTTAATGTATAGCCAATTTTGCCTCAACAGCCTTTTCACTAAGGTTCGACTCCCTCATGTGTCCATTTTCTGTAACATCAGCTTGTGAAACCTTTTTAGCCACTGAGCATCCAACAAAACAATCAAAAATAGTCCAAGATCCAATGCATCCATGCAGGCCCGGCCTGTATGTAGTACCAAATCTTCCTAAGGACCAAACTAATGGACCCTTTCTTCTGTCAGGTGGTGAATACACTGAGCCAATAAATCTGATTCCTGCAAAGCGTCCCCGGCGACAGGACTGGGATGGAGAGCTCTATGAGAATGGCTCTTTTTACATCGGGACCAGGGACCTCATCCTAAAAGAAAATTCAACGCAGGTAATTCAACAGTATAACTAACTTCCTACAGTAGACAGTGGGGTCCTTTAGGTTCTTAGTTTGCATAGACTCTGATGTTCATGTTGGTGTCTGTTTAGGGCAGGAAGGTGGCCTATTTTGAGATGGAGCCGGAGCAAAGCGTGGACGTACATGTGGACATTGATTGGCCGGTGGCGGAGGAGAGAGTTCTCAGGTAAGACTGACCTTAGAAATATCAAACTGAGTCAATTATACACTTTTTCCTCTCACGAAAACAAGGTATAAGATATTAGTGATTAGAAATATCATAAAAATGTTGAAACATTTATATTAAGATGTTGCAAAATGCAAGCAAGATGTGAAAAACTGGAATCGTCATAAGACAGAAAGTGACAAACAGCTTTATAAGTTTTGTTTTCTTTGCTTCTTCCTACAGATTTGGTTACTTTGGTAGAGGAGTGTCTTTAATGTTCTGTAGGGTTTCCAGATGTTTGACAGATGGGAGGGTGTTTCTGTCCGCATCTGGAGAGGACATGGTGTCTATCCAAACTAAAGACACAACAGGGCTGAGGATGCTGCAGAACGATGGCGTTGAGGTTTGGATTTCTCAGCTGCTTGAATATTGTTTGAAGATCATTCACCAAACATGAAAAAAAAAAAGAAAACCTCTGATGTTTAGGTGGTACTGCTGATCTCCAATGAAGACCCTGTGACCCAATCAATGGCTGAGAAACTGAAGAAGGTGATGGGCTGTGAGGTTATGGA
>NW_015150976.1:596566-599655 GCF_000732505.1 Cyprinodon variegatus | reverse complement strand
AGGGATGGGAGCAGTGAGGGAGTTCGCCGAACACGTGCTCCTGCAGAAAGAAAAGGCTAAAACCCAGATGAAGCAGGACCGGATCGACCGTAACAACTTCTGAAGTACGAAAGAAATAATGCAAAGTAGCAGAGGATTGTAAGAGAGGGTCTGTTCGTACAATCTCTTTCCTGGAAAAATAAATAACCTACAAGGTAGATCTTGACATTGACAATATGGGCAGTTGGAAGGACCGTTTGGAAAGGATGGAACCAATCTTTTTCTGCAGGGTACAGTTTATCCAAAACGAAGTCACTGGTAAAATAAATACCTCATTTATCAAACATTAACTATATGTTATAAAAGGGTCAATACATTTTTTCAGCTGTAAACCAGTTATCCTTCCCATAACTCAAGGTTAAGGAGGTTTAGTAACCTTTAACATCAAAAAATACAGAATCACGGTAGTCTGAATTTGTTTTTGTTTTTTCCAGTTAAAATGTTAAGAACTTCAATCTGTAAAATCTATTTTCATGGGGTAATTTAAGTTTTTCAGACATTTTTTAATGTCTTATTTCATTAATATGTCTTTTATGAAGGGGTTTTTGTGAAAGGATGTGTGGATCAATTCAAAACTAGTTTTTAATGTAAATTATCGATTTATAAGGTTTGGTAGAGGTTTTTTATACAACGCCAAGGTGCTTGTAACTCTCTGATTCTCTTGGTTTTCTCAAATGTGTGTGTTTTGTAGCCTGTTAGAAGCAGAGGTTGACCTGTTCCAGTTAAAGGAAAATTCATACTTTTACTTTGTTGTTTTTTTCATTAGATATAATTTGAGAGGATTTAAGATGTTAATTTATAGCCAGAGATAATTTTTTAGGAAAGACTAAATTAAGGTTGACTCTGTTACGTTTAATGTATTTTTGCTTATTCAAACTCAAAGTCAAATGAAAAACAATAATCTTTTTATTAAGAACACCTTATTCGGGATAAGAAAATCTTCAAATATACTGTGATGTTTGTTGTTTGCGTATGTCACAATGGAATGTTTCATATGGGTTAAGTTCAGATTATTATCAATAAAAATTTGTGATCATAACTAAAATTTATGTCAATGTTTTTAAACAGTAGTTAACTTTACCCCCTGGTTTAATCACTTTCTTTAATCTAAATGTGGGAAGTTACATTTATAAAGAATAGATCAATGAGTATTTTCTAAGTGACCTTTATTATATTAATACTTGCAAGAAAGAGAATGCACAACAGCTTGTAGACATGTTCTCGATTTAAAAGAGTTAAACAAGTCATTATATGATAAAACATTCAGCACCTTTCATAAAACAACTAGAACCCTGTAAGGTTCATTTTTTCTGGGAGACAGTGTTAATATATAAACAGAGTTATCGAGTTACCCGTATCATCTTAATTCTTGTGTGCTTTGTGTGTGTATATTGTATCACTAAGTAGGAGGTCCAGAACCATCTCTTTGCTCTCAACACCCACTAGTTCTGCTGGTTCTGGTCCAGTCTTCACCATGGATCTCTTTGCTGTGAAGACAACCTTTTGGTCCATGTTTCCCACAGATTATAAAAGCATCAGACAGTTTAGCACAGTCATGTTTCAACCTTCATGTTCTGCCTTATCTGTCTATCTTCTTGTTAGCAGATTGTTTTGTTTCCTTTGTCTTTGTAACCAGATAAGAACTAGACGGTCTCATCACTTAAAACATGTTTGTCAATGTTTTGCTTCTGTTCAAATTTTATCTCAGTTTTCATTGGTCTTTTTTCCATTTTTGTGTTGTAGTTATCTTTGATTGTATTTTAGTTCTTAGAAATTTCTTGCCTCAGTCTTATTTCCCCTAGCTCCCTTCTTGCCCATGTCCACAAATGCTCCCAAACCGCTAATTAGCCTAGTTTCTCTCTCCCATTTATTCTGCTTTTGTTCAGTCACTCTTTGCTGGTTTGTCATAATTTCTTTGCCCCTTTTTTGTAAGTATTGCTGGTACTCAGTTTTTTGGATTTGTGGATTTATGTTTTGGATTTTTGCTTTTGTTGAACTTTTTGGTTAATTAAATATTCAAGAAACCACTTCAGCTTTTTGTGTCTGCATTTGGGTCCTGTTAAACCTCCACCCCCACCTGAGAGTACAAACCAGCCAACAATGGACCCAGCAGACTTTGTCTCGGTTTTGGGCACTCAGGAGAAACAGATGGAGAAACAGGAGGAGCAATTGGCTTTTTTACAAGAGGAGATGAAACAACTGAATGCTAAAAGGGGAACGTTCAAGATCGCTTTTTCGGAACAGATTTACTTTCTTGTGAATCACATCATGAGATTTCAGAGCTCCTCTCATGTGTCCCAAGCTGCGTGCCTTGGTCGGTGGCCCCCCGAGGGTCCTGATGCAGAGACGCCAGCCTCCAAAGGTCCTCCTTCATCGGCCGCCTCCAGAAACTCTGCCTCGTCTCCGGCCTCACGGCCAGAATTTTGAGACTTTGCTTCTCCTTGTCGACCTTTGGTGGGTTGTTTTGTGTTTAGACTCTGTTTTTGTTTCTTCCCTCCTTCCTGGTTGTTGCTCCGCCCACACTGGCTGGCTTGTTTTTGTGTTTAGACTTTTTAGGGTGTCTGGAATCCAACCTTAAGTGGGGAGGGTATTGTCATGGTTTTGGTTCTGTTTAAGTTTTATCTCTAAGTTTTCATTGGTCTTATTTCCATTCTTGATGTCATATATATATATTTATTAATGTTAATCAGCATTATCCAAGGGATGGATTGAATACTTCATTATAAAATCAATATTTTGCTATGTGATTATATATATTATGTATATATATATTTGTTTATTATTTAACTTTTATTTCAAAGGTACTTCTTCCAAAAAATAATTGAGTTGATAAGAATGAAGACGAAGTGCTACTTCTGCAAATCCAGTCTTGAAGTGCCTTTGGGTTTTCAGTTGTTATCCAAGATGCCACTAATCACACCTTGTTCTGTTTTAGGCAGCTGTAGACTGTAACACAGTCTGTGTGAAAATCGAAGGATAACTCAGAAAACTCATAAAGTCCATCTCATTTACTAATAAAATAGATAGCTGGGCTGTAAACATACAGAACT
>NW_015150976.1:592365-595352 GCF_000732505.1 Cyprinodon variegatus | reverse complement strand
TGTAAGCAAATCACTGTTTGCTAAGAAGAAAGAAAAACATTTAATAATAAAAAAAAAGACTCAAACAATAATACACAGAATGCGTTAACTCTAAATGTTTATTTCTTACAGGATTGTACAAAGCAAAGAAAATTATATTGTCATGCTAACGCAATACCATATTTAGCAATCACTGATATAAAGAATTTTTTACATTAAATTTACCAATTTAAAAGGAAACCTGTCCAAGAACATCTTTATCATAACATCACTACAACCATCATGCAAAAAAAAATGTAATTTATTTAAAGATCTAAACCTGATACTCAGTTCAATTCAGTTTAATAATGATCCTCAGCATATATGATCTCAAGGCTTCAATAATGCAGAGCAGATCAGGGTTATGGAAATAATCAGTTCAACATCACAGAGATAGATTTATAGAAAATATACGTACATACATTCCAGTTAGAACACACTTATAAATCAGTACATGTAAGTTTAGAGTGGGATATTGCTGTGGCAACACTAAGACTAAATGCATTGTTTACATTGTATTTGTAATATGTCACGCACTTTATTTCAAGAATCATTTAATACCTTAAGTTAAGATTTTATATTAGGCTAATGAGCTGTTAACTCCAAGCTTATTTCACAGAACTGTGCCCTTGAAGTTGAAGTAGAGTTTTAAGAAAAACATAAACTTTCCTTAAACACTTGAAAAAGGACACCATGAGGTCCCACCACCAAAAAAAAAGAAACATACACTACATATAAGAACCAGTTAGTCTCTTAACTACATTAATTATGATTTCACTTGATGCTGAATGATTTCTTGAGACTTTCCTTTGCCTGCTCTACTGTTATTTTCTTCCAAGCATCAGGAATGTCAGCAGGGTTTGCATCATATGCTTTAGCAAATTCCGTGTTGTACTTGTTCATCACATATTTCCAAAAATCTGATGCCTCATAACTTGAATCTGGAGTAATTTTCCAGTCTGGATAAATCTCCCTATATTCTTTGTAAGGATGCCATTCATTATTTTTAGCGCTACAGCGAA
The DNA here is from genome assembly GCF_000732505.1 of Cyprinodon variegatus. Taxonomy (NCBI): domain Eukaryota; kingdom Metazoa; phylum Chordata; class Actinopteri; order Cyprinodontiformes; family Cyprinodontidae; genus Cyprinodon; species Cyprinodon variegatus. The sequence continues at coordinate 594,312 of NW_015150976.1, read as the reverse complement.
AACATATGTCACTGATGACAGCAGAAGAACAGATGTCAGTTGTGAGTTTTTTAGAATCTTCCCACCTTCTCCTACCCAAACCCTTTGGTCGATGTAGGGAAGCAAAGTGTTCACTGTGAGCTGCTCCTCCTGCATCACAGGGTATTTTACAGAATGGACACTGTTTGCCACAACCAACCACTCTGGTGAAAAGCTCATCCTGTGGGTTTAAATGAAGATGTTTGAGTTTTGTTTCAATGTCTTTTTTTTTAAACTTCTGCTTAAGAGCTTCTTTCATTTCCTTCACACACTCACTGAGCCAGTGAGCAAACTGTTCCTGGTCAGCCTTGTTCAGAACCATGAAGGCATTGAGAGCATCCTGAGGAATTACCAATTTATCACCAAGGTTTTTGCAGATATTTTCAACAAATGTCTTCAGGCTGTCAGTCTTTTCTGCTTTTGCCTTTTCAATGGCAGAATTTATATGATCGATGCAGGACTGAAGACGTCTGTCCTCCAACTCACATACTGAGAACTCAGAGGAGAAACTCTCCTTAATTCTATCACATATGCATACTTTAACATAATCTTCATATGAGCAAATGTATCTCTTAAAGTTTTTGAAGTTGCTTTTCTCAATCAAATCCAGTAAAATTGAACACTGGAAGGACATCCGGTTGCTGAACTCTTCTTTTGTCTGCATTTTATCAACAATATCTGAACCAAGAGTACGACAGACAAAGTCCTTCACAGCAGGTTTCAGACATTGGTTGGTGAATTCTTCTGCTTTCTTCTGACACTGATCCCGTTCATTGAACACATCTTTGAAATCTGTGCAGAACCTTTCCTTGTTTTTCTGCAGACATCTGTAAGGATCATTTTCTTGTATAAAATCTTCATGCATCTTTTGAAACTCTTTAGCAGCAGATCCACAGATATGCTGCTTCAGAGAAACCTCAAACTCAGTGTCGCTGTTAACATCATCTTTGTTCAGCTTCTCATCAATGATGTGAAGAATCTCCTGGATGTAAGTATCATGATAATTTGTTTTCTTTTCCATTTTGCTTAACACAAACTCAGTGCAATCAGATATGATGCTGTTTGCATTGTTTTGTCTCTCCTTTACGAGATCCTTCCGAGTCCAAAGTCCTTTACAAGCAACTTTCATGTTTTTCCAAACTCCTGTAGGTTTGTATATAAAAGGCTCCAATTCACGGTCTTGAAGACGTTTTTTACTTAGCAGTTCACATGCATGGCTTCCTTTGGGTGAAATATTTGCTAGCAACTGACGGTAAACCCTATCATAAACATTTAAAGTCTGCTGTGCAGCAAAAGTGAAGGTGTTCAATGTTTTAGTCCACATCTTATTAAAATTTTCCTCAAGCTCTTTGTCTGTCATTTTACGTTTTGTTTCACGGCACTCATTAATCAATGCATGAACTGCTTTTTCAATTTCTTCTGTATAGCTGGTCTTGATTTTATCCAGTTCTTGCTTTCCCTGTTTGATGTCCGCTGCTACTCTAAGCTGGTTAAACACTGATTTCTGTGTTTGTACTTGAAGACTCTTTATGCTGTTAGAGAAGTCCTCCCTGTATCCTTCAACCAGGTAAACATGACCTTCTGGCTGCTCAAAGTATTTCTTCAGGTTCTCAAGAATCTTTGACTCCAAATTAGTTGCCTCTATGACTGCTTCACTTTCTAAAACAGTGATGAATTCCTCCATGTCAGATGTGTCAGACGTTGCAGCAACTGTACCAAAATTAGAAATTCTAGTTTCTGCATCGGTAACCCAGGTGTACATTTCTTTTTTGAACTCCCACTCCCATTTGTTGTACTCTGTGCAGAGCCTCATGTATGCATCAGCTACCAGACTGTTTCTGAAGCTGAAGATGAAGTTTTCATGTTTTACTGCGTTCCACAGGCTGGTTATCCACTCTCTGAACTCCAAGATGTTATTAGAAGTTGACC
>NW_015150976.1:588164-591590 GCF_000732505.1 Cyprinodon variegatus | reverse complement strand
GAGAGGTATGTTGGAAGCATCTCCATCTACAAGCTCAAGAGGAAATCCATCCAGCAACAACTGAGCACAGAGTTTAGGCAGATGTTGCAGTTGTTGGCGTGATGGATCTGTTTTTGGAAGGTAAAGAGAAGCTTCGTAGATCTGACCCATTTCACGGAAGAAGTGTTCAACTCCCAGTGAGCTATTGGAAAGTTGTTGGTCAATTTCTTTGATCTCATTTTTTTTCTCAGAGTCCTTGGATTTTTCCTTGTAAAGAGCCCGAAGGCCAGAAAGTTTTTCTCGAGACAAATTGTCAAGGTTCATTCTCATCCATTTCAGAAAATAGCCCCTCTCTCTCTCTGGGCTGGATATTGCAGTAATGAATCGTGCCATTCCATCTGACATAGCATAGGAGTTCTGTTTCTTACGCTGCTCTTCTTTTTTCATTTTAAGATTACTTTTATAGTTTTCTATGTTTTCAGATCCAACTTTTCGGAGACGAAATTCTTCCTTTTCCAAGAAAGTCAGTTCCTTCCATATTTGGCCTTGCAAAGGAAACTGTTCCTCTTTGTATTTGAATGTGTCTTCAATCTCTGCAGTGATGGCATTTGCATTTTTCTTCCCATCCTGGCATTCTGGAGAATCCTCATCAACTTCTATTCCCAGTTCATGTGCAATGTCAGCCATCTGCTCTACTGACATCCTATGTTTCGTGTTGGTAAGTACATTGCTCACAGTGTCCTTCAAACATTTGACAAAGTCAGCATCATTTATCTTTTTTGTTTTTATAATGATGCTGCTCTTATTCAACTTCATTTTTTTGGCAATTCTTTTTAGGCAATCTGGAGTAAAGCTTTTGCTTACTTGGTTTCCCACCAAGCATATTTTTGCTTTGTGGTTTTTGTTAGCCAGCAGTTCTAACTGTGATTCCAGCTGCTCCAGCTCATCAAAGAACACAAAAACAGCAGCAGATGTCTGACACAAAAAGGAGAATTGTGTTTCAAATGAAGCTATGTCACCATGAAGGTTAGCTATAGCTACTGGCTCACTGAAAATGTCCATGTTTTTGTTTCCACAGGGAAGGTACCAGGTAATTTCAGTCAGTCCATTGGATATTCTTCTTGGAGTGTCTCCACACTCCATGTTGCGGTGAGCAAAGGTGTCATGGTTCATCTGAGAGTTACTCAGGAGTTGATTGAGGATGTCTGATTTGGACATGGAGCACTCACCAAGTCTAACAAAAGAGACCATAGGAAGTTCAGAGATAACTATTCTTTCTTCAATAAACCCCTTTGATTCGGAAAGAGCTCGAGGTCTGTACTTCTTAACAATGTCTCTCATGGCCCACAGCATGAGGTTGCACTGCTTTGTATCACAGTTTGGAAGCAGAAGGGGAACAGAAAACTGACACATGGCCATTTTTAGTGCTAACTCTTGCTGAACAAACCCATCAGAACACAAGAATAGAGCAGTGATTATATCCAGAGGGTTAAATTTTCCAGCCTTATTTGGGCTGTCAAACAGATCCTCAAAATTGCACTCCGCTGTCTCAGTTACATCATCAGTGTTTGACTCAGAAGGAACATTGTTTGATTCACAACAGACACATTCTACATTTCTAGCAGTCACATTAACCATCATCAATTTCTTTAAAAAATACATTGTGATGTTTGATTTACACATGCCAGGGTCATCAGTAATGGTCTTCTCATTGATCTCAAGTATTTGGCTCAGTGATAGCTTCTCTCTGTAGAACTGCTCCAACCCAACATCCTCCAAAAGACTCTGGAGGTCAGTCTCTGTGAATCATTAAAACATGTTTTTAATAGGCATGTCAAACAGAGTTTGCAAATTCAAATATTTTTTGACTTGCCGTTTCAGCACCGCAGATCACAGTTTCACACACTAAGTAATGAACAACGTTCTACAATGGAATCTAACTTTATTTAGGTTCAAAAGCCCAGTCACACTTTAAAAATATATAAAATCCAATAAAAATTCTATTTTAAAATCATTCTTTTACTCCTAGTGCCATATTTATAGTAGTTTAGGCCTTAAGTTGAGTTCTTACATTATTTAGTTGTATTATTGCACTATTTGTTAATGTTTGTCTGCATCACTGTCTGTGCATCACAACCAGGGTGAGGTGTGGGAGCCAGTGCTACTGGAGCTGCTGTAGGTAGGCCTCAAGCTGTTGTAAACTGTCAAGTTACCATTTCTGACTCATATGTACAGTTTTTATTTGTATCTGCTTACTTCTGCAAAAGCCTTCATCTGACAATTGGTCATAGAAGGGGGAAATTGTAAGTAAATTTTTTTTGGAGCTAGTATGGTGGCACTAACAACCTGGTTATATTTTACTCTGTGTTAATTTCCCACTATTCAAAAACATGTCTATGTTAAGTCTTTTCAAGGTCGCCTTTGCCAACTAATGCTGGTCCTCCAAAGGCTTAAAACGTAACACCAAATGACGTCTTTTTTCGGCATCTATCAGACGTCTAATTTTGACCTCGGACTGCGAAAAGGGGTGCAATCTGGTCACTGTAGATGTCTTTTCTAAGTTAGATTTATATTCATTTTAGAAAGTAAAAGTCTGCTACTGGGCTGTGCATAATGCTAACCAATTTGAGTGTAAAGGGTTCTAGATTTTCCAGTTATGTTACATGAGTGTCTAAGAAGCAGGTAAATAGACATACTTGTTAAAGGTGTAATGCATTTCCAATTTAAACCAGCTGCTGTACCAAAGCTGACCTATGTGCTAGTAACTTCAGCAAAAATACTCCACTCTGTAAAACTACATGTACTAAGTTCTGCAAATCATCACTCCTTTATCAAAAAAGTTAAGTCAGTCTGTTGACTGGGTTCTTCTTTGTTGAAAGCTCCTGTCTCTTCTCCAAGATACTTGTTGTTGAGATGTCACTGATTTAACATAAGAGACTCCCCTCTGAAGTCACACACCTGCATCAGAGTTGATTTAAAGTGGCTCCTATTCAACTTGCTGTTGCCAGTGGCTGACGGCAGCGTAAGGATGGACACACCGACTCTCAGGTGAAAGGCTCTTGAACAGACTCTTAAATCCCCTTTCCTCCTTTTTTTTTATTTACTTGTGCTTGTTTTCAGTGGTGTTTAGTTTTTGCATAGTTATTAGATACAATAATACTGCATGATTATCAGCTAATAATGGTACATTGTAATTTAACCCATGGTATTTTGTGTTTATTTCATATAGTTAATGGTTTACCACTCATGCCAAATTAACTTTTCTTTGAGTAACATCTGAATGAGCTTACTATATTGTTTTTGAATGAAATACTATATTGCTAAAGGCAACAGCATTTTAAAAGACTAAGAACCCTGGTGAGTAACAAAATTAAAGTTAGAATCATTCAACTAATAATCAGAGATGGGAAGTAGCGAAGTACAAATACTTTGTTACTGTACTCAAGT
>NW_015150976.1:578006-587744 GCF_000732505.1 Cyprinodon variegatus | reverse complement strand
TTTCTACTTTTACTTTTATACTTTAAGTAAATTTACAAGCCTGTACTTTGTTACTTTTACTTGAGTAAAGAAGTTTAACCAGTACTTCCACTTTTACCAGAGTATTTTTTTAACACAAGTATCTGTACTTTTACTCAAGTATGGAAAGTGAGTACTTTTGCCATCTCTGCTAATAATCATAAATTGGTTTTACCATCGATTTGAAGAACCTATTGATTAACTGCAATTTAAAGTTGTAGTTATTTAATGTATTCCCAATCTTCTGGTAAACTTGTACAGCACTTGTGTAAGCAGTTATAGGAGCCTAATAATTAGTGTAGCCGCCTGTTGGCCGGGCTTCCTGTTACGACTTCAGTCCAGTGTGCCGATTGCGTCAGACACACACACCGCTTTGTTTTTAAAACAGAAATATAAAAAATATATCCATGGATGTCTGGGGGACAGTGATTCGCCTACATGTTATGAATGCTGGCGTACCATAAAGAATGAATTACGAACAGTTTAGTTTGTGCCTTCAAGTCGTTGCCCATAGGAAGAAGTTACTTGGATATAACCTAACCGAATATCTTCAGAACGTCTCCAAATGACACAAAACTTATATGGTGAGTAGAACAGGATGTAATAACCTAAAATCAAGGGCCCAATGTAAAAAAAAAAAATTATGTTCCCCTTTAAATATGAGCATAAACGTTTAGAGATAGAAAAATAAATATGTATTTATACCTCCGTAAATTATAATTACTAAATTAATTTCATATTTTATATGTGTTCACTTAAATTACCTACTAATTAACATTTCTGACTTGGCCAAGGGATTATTTATTTACTGATCTATTTATTATTATTGAATATGGCAGAATTGGTATGCTAACAATTGTTAAGTTTACCAGGAATGTGTCAATATGAAATTTCTATCAGAAATTAGTGTGATATAAGCCAAAACCCCTCACACATATCTGAATATATTGGCCTCAATGTAACACCTCCTATATTAGCTAGCTGATTAAAAAAAACTCTGCTTCCATCCCCTTCTGATTAAAGTTTAAGTAACTCGTTGGCTAATAATAAATGTGACAGTTGTTCAGTTGTTGCCTATTGTGGTCTGTTTGAACAATATCACTTCGTCAAGCCTTTTCTAACATTACACACTATAGAATGACTAGTAGATCTATGATACATTATTCATTATGCTATCAATATCTGTATCAGAAAATAATCAAAGCTACATAATCTGTATCTAAAGCTAAAAATTTAAGCTTAGGGTTAAATTTAGCAAATATGATGGATTTTAATGTGAATAACAGCTGGGGGTATAATATCTATCGATATATATCATTTATCAAAGAATGAGGGCAATTTCATATGGAGAGCATTACATAAAAATAAAAGAAACCTTAATTTAATTTAATTTAATTTGTAACAGATACCATGACAGGTATCTATGCATTGACACCACATTAGTTCTTTGTTAGCATGGAGGGATAACTCTGGCCACTAGTGGCGGCTGGTGCAGATTCCTCCGTAGGTGGCTATTAATTCGAAATAGATGTAAACCAAGAACCAATCAAACGTATACTACGTTATCACACCAGTATATTTATATGAATAACAGCAACAAAAAACAATTTAAAACACTTTAAACAAAAAAAAAACAAAAAAAACAGAATTTTATCAGCAGGTTTTCTTTTTGCATATAAATGTTGCCCTTCTGAGGCTTTGTGAAGATAAATCTGTGTTTTGCATGGTCCAATGTGTTGTCACAAACCTTAAAAAATAATGTAAGAGTTTAATAACGTAGAAGCTCTTAATCAACTTTGTATTTGTAGTCCTACATGTCTTTATCCATACTGGGTCAGATCCTGATATTTGAAAAAGGACTTGTGGCTCAAATCTCTACTTAATTTCTGACTGACTAGTAGCTACATCACCTATTTCACTGTAACGGGGGCGAAAATTCCAGGAGCCCCAAAGACATAAATTTTTGCCATGCTGATTGACCAAATATTTATTAATTTTCCCTAGCACCATTATACAATTGGTTATTTTGCTACACTTCAGGGGCACTTTGGATGAGTGCCCAAGAAGAGAAATTATACATTCTGCCGGTGAAAATGCACTGTCAATTGTTGTTTTAATAATTTATATTACATGTAATCACATACTATTAAGTTAAACTGACACTGATAGTACTTTCAGTCTATATATACACTGCTCAAAAAAATTAAAGGAAGACTTTGTAATCAGAGTATAGCATCAAGTTAATTAAACTTCTGGGATATTGATTTGGTCAGGTAAGGAGCAGAGGGGGTTGAATCAGTTTCAATAAAATTAACAACAGTTGCACAAGAGGGGCAACAACAAGATGACCATCGAAACAGGAATGGTTTTCCAGGTGAAGGCCACTGACATTTTTTCCCCTCCTTATCTTTTCTTACTCCTTTTCACCAGTTTTGCATTTGGCTAGGGTCACTGTCACTACTGTTAGCATGAGGTGCTACAGAGGTTGCACAGGCAGTCCAACTCCTCCAGGATGGCACATCAATACGTGCCATTGCCAGAAGGTTTGCTGTGTCTCCCAGCACAATCTCAAGAGCATGGAGGAGATTCCAGGAGACAGGCAGTTACTCCAGGAGAACTGGACAGAGCTGTAGAAGGTCTATAACCCATCAGCAGGACCGGTATCTGCTCCTTTGTGCAAGGAGGAGCAGGAGGAGCACTGCCAGAGCCCTACAAAATTGCCTCCAGCAGGCCACTGGTGTGAATGTCTCTGACCAAACAATCATAAACAGACTTCATATGGGTGTCCTGAGGGCCTGATGTCCTCTAGTGGGCCCTGTGCTCACTCCCCGGAAATGGCAAGTCCGCCACTGGTGCCTTGTGCTTTTCACAGATGAGAACAGGTTCACCCTGAGCACATGTGAGATACGTGAAAGAGTCTGGAGAAGCCGTGGAAAACCTGTAACATCGTTCAGCATGACCAGATTGGTTCTGGGTCAGTGATGGTCTGGTAAGGCACATCTATGGAGGGACGCAATGACCTATACAGGCTAGACAACGGCACCCTGACTGCCATTAGGTATCAGGATGAAATCCTTGCACCCATTGTCAGACCCTATGCTGGTGCAGTGGGTCTGGGGTTCCTCCTGTTGGACAACAATGCCCGGCCTCATGTGGCGAGAGTATGCAGGCAGTTCCTGGAGGATGAAGGAATTGATACCATTGATTGGCCCCAACGCTTGCCTGATCTAAATCCAATAGAACACCTCTGGGACATTATGTTTCGATCCATCCGATGCTGCTAGATTGCACCTCAGACTGTCCAGGAGCTCAGTGATGCTCTGGTCCAGATCTGGGAGGAGATACCCCAGGACGCCATTTGTCGTCTCATTAGGAGCATGCCCCGAAGATTATCAGGCATGCATACACGCATGTGGGGGGCATAAAAATTACTGAATACCATTTTGAGTTGCTGCAATGAAATTTCAATAAAACAGACTAGCCTGCCACATCATTTTTTTACTGTAATTTTTTGGGTGTCTTTGAATTCAGCCCTCTGTAGGTTGATAAAATTAATTTCCATCAAATAATGTGGCATCCTTTTGTTCCTAACACATCACCCAGTCCATATTGGTATAAATAAAAAGCATGATTTTTTCCCCCACTGAGATCTGATGTGTTTTCAAAGTGATCTTTAATTTTTTTGAGCAGTGTATTATGACTTTTCTCCTCCACATCTAGGGAGGACAGTGCTCAAGCGACCCCTATGGGCCAGCTGCCACTGCTGGCCACCCTATTTTGGGCCAGCTGGAGCTTGTAAACTCAGCCTGTTAGGCATATGACCAAATAACGATCAGAACTCGAAATAGCTCAAAACCAGAGATTGTACTATCTGTTTAGCAAAGGGAGTGGGTATATATTGTTAGGATTACTTTTATTAGTAATGTGTTTCCATAAATTCCCAATAATACCTGCTTGTTGCGTGCCTAAACTAATGTAAAGCAGTTTATGTAATTAGGACACTTTTTGTCAGGATATAAAGTTACAATGTTGATTATGTACATAACAAAGATTTGGAAATTAAATGAGAATATACAGACAGAATGAATGAGTCTTAACAGCGAGCTAGCTGTCACAGGGCATGTGGAATGGCCTTGATCTAAGAAAACCAGGGATGTTTCCACATTTGCAAACGTATATGATGTAATGTGGCATGTGAGGACGTGGCAGGGTGTGATGCTGGAGTTTTATAAAATGCTTTTTTAACTGTGACTCTGGGCCGACTTCATGAAGAAGTGAGTCACGTCTCATGGTTATTTAATACATTAAGAAGTATTAGTTAAAGAGTTGTCCAGAGTGGTCTTTTCTCAGGAGAGAATGAAAAAATCAGAAAACAGAGAATTTCAAATTATAGATAGAAATGAGCAAAGGTCGAAAATCCAGGTGAAGAAAGTAAAAAGCCTGCTCAGACATTAGTTCTAACCATTTGCGTTTCTAGTTCTACAGCACAAACTGGGGACAAACCTTCTGGTTAGGTGAACAGGGAAAAAAAAAAGTTCTGATTTAGCATGTACTTGCTTTATAGAATTCACTTAAGCCTTTCTCACCTGAAATGCCCCACAGTATCTGAGAGGAGTTGTTGATTTACTATTAGGGTTTTTTTGGGACAAAAAGTAATAGTTCCCATAAGAGACCAAACTTTTTCTCTTCAAGGTTTATTTAATAAATGAACTGTTTCCTAAAATGTTTGTAACTTGTTTTGGTTAACTCTGTGGAAAAAACCTTCACAGCTCACCTTTGCAGACTTAAAGTAAGAGAGATAAACCTTGCCCAGTTAGAACAGGGCGGAACATTGAGCTATTAGGGCTGCTATGATTTCCTTGTTCTCTATTTTCAAGAAAGATAAAGTGCAGACTGGGTGAATTACTATGGATCTCTTCCTGCATTTAAATTGACAAATATATGTTTAGTGCAAAATTAAAAATATACGTTTTGCTTTTCAATCAACTTATATGATGCAGGAACATATAATCCTTACTTTTTCCATGTTCATGAATATTTTGACTGCTGACTTCAGTTGATTCACTGGTGTTGATCTGGATATAGCTGTCCAATGGCCCAACAGGAGTCTCCAGATGCTGAGATACTAACTCATTGCTGATGCTACACTCTGTTGTCTTCACATGGTGACAAAGAGCTTTGAGGGTAAAAGAACAAAGTAGAAAAACAATTATATTACAACATGAAGACACATATATATATATATATATATATATATATATATATATATATATATATATATATATATTATTATTTTTTTTTTTTTTAATTGATTACACTGACCTTTACCATATGTACTATTACAATGATTCTCAGCTACACAGTCAGCACATGTCCGGGCTGCAGGATTATCTTCTTCTTCACAGTAAACCTCCAAAAATTGATCTTCTGTCCTGTTTTTTATCTTAGAATAAATATATGAATATAAATATGTTTTTAGTCTAATAATAGGTACAGTATTGTTCATAATTCTTTCTTTAAAAAAAATGCTGTTTACCTCCATTGTGGAATGAGATTCTTTAACAGCACACCGTGCTTCAATTTTCAGGTAACGTTTTTCTGAAAGGAGAACACAAATGATCCATCTATGTTTATTTATTTATTTATTTATTTATTTTATCTCCAACCTTCTCCCTTGCATTTATCAGTCTATTGATTCCCATATAAACCCAAAATGTCTTATACCAAAGCACAAAGATGTGAGTTCAAATAGTGTCCCTCTGTTATTGACAACCTTTGAAAGACTTAAAACCAAACTTTTCAGACTAGGGTAAAGGACTGGAAAAGAAAAGATCCTCTTATTTATTCAACCAAAAATGCTAGGCTCTGTGCTAGAAATAAGTTCAACAAAAGAGATGCAAATAAGAATAAAAGAAGTGACATCTCCACACATAAATATTGACGTTCCTCTAGAGGTTCAGCCTCCACATCTACCTAAGGTCCTTTCCATTCAAAACAAAACAACAAAAACAAATTAAATGTATTTTCCTGTATTTAGCCATATCCTTTTCCCCATTATTTACAGAGTAAAAATGCCAGTTTTAAAATCTTAGGTGTAAAGTTAATTCAATAGTGTGGGTGTTGTATTAAAAATAAACAGCAGTAAAATAACATTGCCAGTGTAGCTTGTGAACATATTTATGTTCTCTGATTGGAGCATTAACTGGTTGGTGTTTAGTTTAGGCCACGCCGTCATGTAACGGCTGCTAATGCGGCATTTGGATGAAAATATTCTTTTGCTTGATAGTCTTGACAAAATTAAAACATTTTATGAAGAATTTTGCTTTGATTTTAAGAAAAATAATTCAGCAAACTAAAGACCTGGCCATCTGCCAACATTTAATGAACAGGTAAATTTAAACTTTATTGTTATTTTGGTCAGTGCTGGTTTTTGTTTTACCCCACATTGAAAGTTTCTGTATGTATAGCCGGAAATGTGCCTGTCTTTAGTCCTCAGACAAACCTACTTTCTCACTCAGATCAAAAAGACTTCACAATGCCGTGTAGCTATTCTAGCTGATATCAGCATGTTATCCACAAAGCTTGAAAATAAAGAAAAACACCTGGAGGTGCGTAATACAAAGTTAACGCAGACCTGCAGCATGTTAGCCTAGCTAAAGCATCCAAGTTCGATTCTGTGGAAATAAAAGACTACAAAGCTACGGTGATGGTGTTAGAGAGAGAACTGCAGCAGGTGAAGACAGAAAATAATGACTCCAAGAAAAATTCAGAGAGCAGGAGAGCTATTAGCGAAGATGGAATCTCAGAATTAAAGATATGAAAGAGGCGATAGCTGAGGACATCAGACATTACGTGATGGAGCTCCTAACCCTAGCCTTAAAGCATTCTGGAAAAAGTAAGTTAAAGAGTATCTCCCGATATTATAAGAACGACAAAAGTGGAACAAGACTCGCCAGAACTTTGCCATCATGAATGTGGTGCTTGTCGATGGGGCCGCCCCAAGAAATTCGTGGCCCATTGTATGCATCACAGAAACTATGAGAAATGCACATGGGCTGGTTTGACGTGTTCGAGTTAACACAAGGACAAATGAGCTTGAGAGGCCGATTAACAAAACATCCTCAAACAAAACAGAGACAACAATAAGTGTTATTTTTTTAATGGAGCTAAGTTCTGGAACCTCTGGCTCTACATTTATATTGATACTCATTAACTGACATACTAAACACCTCTTTTGGGCCTTAAACACATTTTTACACACACAGTCCGTGCACATGGACCAGAAAGAGGCTTGCAATCATGGAATATTAACTATTTGCTTTCTTCTGTTTGTTTGTTTTTTCCTAAGCATAGACATGGACTGCAAAAGAAAATATATATGCTGAATATATATATTTTTTGGTCTAACATAGTTTGCTTCAAAAGTTGAGATATAAATGAAACATTTAATGAAGTAAGATTTGAAAATCTGCAAATATCAACATTGATAATACATTGTAATGGGTGGCAACAGCTGTTTGCTTCTTATATGTGCTTTTTGAAGGCTTTACCAGCACATTAACTGGTGTTTTTCTCTAAACTGTAAGATATGTTAAGTTATATTTTGTCTTTTTTTGCTGGAAAATGAGTTAGTGGTCATTGGTCATTGTAGTTACATTTATTTTCATTCATAGCTATATGCTGAAGGGATTATCATTTCTTTTATCTCTCTGCCTTTTAAAAATAATCCTAAATGAAAGAATTTCAGTCATGTAAAGTGCCTTGAGATGACATGTAGGTTGATATATAAGTAAACTGTGAGGTAATGTCCAGCTCATACTTTCATATGAGCTGTAACAAGGGACCTAAAAGGTTATCTAGGCATACTTAGGCATGGTTTTATCAAATACTTAAAGTTAAGACTTTAACAGTGTCATGGTCTTGGCACTGATGGTTGGCATGATCATTTACTCTTTTCACTTGTATAATTGGCCCTGCTGCTCATTGCGATCATCTTTTCCACCTGGTTCCTGCTGATATTTATGCTGCCTGTTTGCCTAACATCCGTGCCAGATTATCCAAGCTGTTTGGTGAGAGTAACTGTAGTGTTGTGAATATTGTTCTGATTTTCTGATTCTGACCTGTTTCTTCTAGTGATGGTGGGATGAAGCCTCATGAGGCACTGAACCGTTTGGCCATATTGCTTCAACGATCCTCACAGTTCATGAGTCTTCATGTGAACATGTCACAACCTACTAGTGGACTGCAAAAAGTTAAAATTGTTAATTATTTATGTATATAATATCTTTTTTAAGTTTTTAGAGTGTAAAATGTCTTAGAATAGAACAATCAGGTATGCAGTTTTTCTGCCACTTTAGTGAAATAAGTCTAGCAAACAAAGTGTTAGTGAAAATGGGCAATGATGAGTGAAGGTTTGTAGATATCTGAAATTCATTGTTAGACATCCAGAATATTTATCTTAGATAGGAGTAATATCATTTTGGAAATTTGAAAGTAACAGCCCAATACACATGAATGAGGAAAAGTAACGTCATTTGTCCTGGTAAGGATTACATTTCAGATACATGAAATGTTTATATTAGATATGAGGAATACTATTTACGATATCTTAAATACAAACAAATATTTTAAAACGGCCAGTTGTATTAAGTAAAGATTTGCAGATATCTGAAATGTAGTTCTATAGTACATATTTGATTTCAGGGAACTTAAAATTTAATTTCTACTGGTAGAAATGTAATTAGTGATATCAAAAATAAAATTCTGACTAGGAGTATTGTAATTGTGACCTGGTAGAATGTTTTAGTGCTATCTATAATAGAAATGTGACTAGTCAGCCTACCTATTTTATGTTGAAACAGAGAGTCATTATTCTTGAAAGTATCTAAAACTAAATTTTAGATATGCATTATTTAAATTGAGATATCTGGAAATCTAATTTAAATAGTCATAAAATAAGTAGTTGATATCTGTAATGAAATTTCTACCAGCAGAAATATATTTTAGATGTCAAGAATTGGATTTCTGGACATCTGTAATGTTATATTTATTTTGATTTCTGAAAGAGTAATTATGATTAGCAGTAACTATATTATGGAGATCTGAAATTAGAATTCATCCGCGTCAGAATTCATTTCTATATAGGAATAATGTTTATTTTAGATAGGAAGAATGTTATTTTTGATATCTTAAAGTAGAAGACCCATTGAAATGATTGGGACATCATTTGTACTTGTAAGAATTGCATTTCAGATGTCTGAAATTTTTATTTTAGATAGGAAGAATGTTATTTTAAATATCTGAAATGTCAATTTTTACTAGAATGAAAGACATTTGAGACATCTGGATTAAATATGCAGTCAAGCTAATAAACGTCAAAATGCCTCATTTCATAACATCCCCAGTTTCTGCCCTTAGGACTTCCAAGTTTTACTTGGCCCCTGTCTGCTCTCTTAGTCTTGTTTGTTCTGTACTGATATCTGGATATCAGTCTTACCAAACTTTGACTGTTCTTCTGACCTCGGTTTGGATTCTCCTCGGCTCTCTGATCCTCTGGTCTGGTAACCTGAGTTTCTATTCCTACAGAGGATAAGCCTTATCCGCCCAGATGACAAGCAGCCGCACGTTTCAATAAAAAATTACTTATTTGTGTGGGCGTTGTGGAGGTTTTCTTATTAAACAATTTTACCAACCAGTTATTTTTGTCACCATTTGATTTAT
>NW_015150976.1:574171-575571 GCF_000732505.1 Cyprinodon variegatus | reverse complement strand
ATGACATTACTGTTTTTTTTCTTAATCCTATGATGTTAATATTACAATCTTTTATACAATGTTTTGTTAAAGTATTAAAAGAGGTGCAAAGCATCCTACCTTTTGAAGAAGACGTCTTTAAAAAAAAAAAAAAGACATTAGCTTTCAAATGAAATAATTGCAGAGGAAAATGCCAGTTGTTGATGTTTGTGATGCTGAGGACCAGTGATGTTGGAAGGGCTGGCGACTCCCTTTATATTCTAACATCTACTTTCACTTTCTGTTTCTTTCCATGGGTTTACAAGAAATCCCACCTTTACAGTAAAAGCCCCCTCCACTGCTGTTTTTTTTTTTTACTCTATTGGGATTGAAAGACAGTTTGTCAAACAGCACAAGGTTGTTTTTTTGAAAAGTGAAAGTAAGGAGAAAAATATCTAAATGTCTTCACTATCATGATATTGCAAGGTATTGCAAACAATTCAACATTGTTAAGTCATAGAAAAAATGTAAAATTTATTTAAAGGAAAATATGCAATGTTAAGTAAAAATGAAAAAAAAAAAGAAATGGTGGAATTAGATATAGTGTAGTACAAATGAACTGAGTAAATTACCCTTTCTGAGATTTTATTATTATTATTTTTTTTGTGATTTAAGAAATTCGGCACACTATGTGATTTTCAGAATTATAAAATGGATACATTGTGTCCATGTATGCCGCCATATCTGTCACACACATGCAGACCACCTAGCTTCTGAGTACAAAACAGCAGTAAGGAAGCTAGAGTGCAGACTGTGGGGATCAACCCGGGTACTTGCAACCTTCTGAGAGCTCAAGGGCACTGCTCTAATCCTCTAGCCACTTTCATGTGGCTCCAGCTTCAAATGTTTCCCTTCTGCTGTAATTTTTGTCTCATGTTATATGACTTTTTGTTGTGCTGCTATTTTTCCACAGAGACAGAGGTAGCACTATAAGGGAAACGCCCTTCTGCAGCAGCCATGGCCTCAGTGAATCATTCCCCCTGCCCACCCCCCCCACCCCGATGTATGTGATGAACGGTTTGTACTAAAAGGGAAATCTGGATTACAATGCAAACTGTAGTTGACAAACAAATTGATTGATTAAAGCAGGCTGCAGTTTATTTTTATACAATATCTAATTTAATGCCACATATCAGTGAGAGTCGGAGTACACCCTGAATGCGTTACCAGTTTATCACAGGGCAACACAGATACATACAAAGACACACAACCACATGCACACACACTCACTCAGGACTATTTAGAAATGCCAATTAACCAAACACTGATGTTTTTTTTGACTGTGTACCTGGGAAGCCGGGTATACCTGGAGAAAATACACACATGCACAGGAGGAACATTTCAAATTTTTTGAATTTGTATGGAATAAGTGTTTTCTAACC
>NW_015150976.1:569854-571219 GCF_000732505.1 Cyprinodon variegatus | reverse complement strand
TTTGTTGATGAAGATGAGCAGTGTCTAAAGCTTTTAAAAAGAATTGTATCATATTGATTGCTAAAAAAAGGAATAGAAAAGCTTTGCCTTGTTTTGGGTTTTTGGTAAGTTGTTTTGTGTTTGTGGGGGATGGAGTAATTGTTTGGGAGTAGGTTTCAAATCTACCACTTCTATGGCATTGGAATTGTAAATGCCTTAATTCTCCAAAAAGAGCTCTAAACTGCTAAAGTGCCAGAAGGCCCTCAGGGAGACACTGGCTGACCAGCTGGTGCATCTATGCTCGACTGTCTCAGCCAGGGCCATCTTGGGCTGGATGGTTTTATTTAAAAATAAAACTGTTCTTTAATTTACAGTGAAAATTTGATTGAGCACCAAAATACAGACAGGTAAAAAGTACACCCAGTACACATATTGAGGTTATTTCAATGTTTTGGTATTTATTGCAAAAAAAATGGTGACAGAAAGTATTTAAATTACCGTTTGTAATTTTTAGCAACATGTCGTCACAGAATCAACTCGGCAAAAAACTGATAAAAGGTACATCCTTAATTTGTGGAGATTTGAAAATTTTAAATTAGATTTTATTATTGTCATGACAACGATAGATAATGACAACAAATTTATTTTCCGATTCATACAGAACAGTTAAGTTTTTCACTTTTTCAAATTTCTTTTTTATTCACACGTCATCTCTTTGAAACAAAGGTCACCTTCACAAAAGACTACCTGAGCACAGATACAAAAATCAGTATACAATAAAAAATGAAAGGATTACATAAACAGAACGAAATTTAAATTTAGTTCTTCCTTCCCAATTTCCCTGGAATCCTTAAGGTGAAGATATTCAAATACTATTGTATCCCCAAACAAAATAGAATAATGAACTGTAAAGAGGTACTCACATCTCTAAATTACACATACAATACTTGACTGAAGAGTTTTAACCTGCGCAGCCCAGAGTGTTTCAGAGGCAACTTTTGCCGGAAAATACTTAAGTGAAATAAAGAAACAATAGTTCCAAAGTTAGACCTAAATGCAAACCTTTGGTAACAGTATAAAAGTAAGACATTAAACAATAATTCCTAGTCATTCTGCTCATATTGGCTCTAGTATGAGCATGCTTAAAAGGTTACAAAACTCTAACATATACATTGACAATCAGAAAGGTCGCACAGCATTTAGCACTGAGAAAAGTAATTTGTAGATTTTACTTTATAACATTTTACAATAATCAAAGAACAACTGAATAATTGCTTATTTTTTAACCTTACAGGCAAGACAATGTTTTAAATTTGAAATAAATCAATTAAAGTAATATCATTATGCATTTTTTTTTTGAGAACCAACAGCAAATAACAGAAGTAG
>NW_015150976.1:565780-568376 GCF_000732505.1 Cyprinodon variegatus | reverse complement strand
TAAAATACTGCAATGAGTGCATAAGTGCACTAGCAGATTAAGTAACAAAAATAGGCCTATACTATATTCACTATAGAATAACAAAATCAGTGCAAGGAGTGCAAAAGTGCACTAGCAGATTAAGTAACAAAAATAGGCCTATACTATATTCACTATAGAATAACAAAATCAGTGCAAGGAGTGCAAAAGTGCACTAGCAGCAAATGGTAACAAGCGTGTGTGCAAGCGGAAAGAGTGTAGTGGCTAAAGAAGGCAAGGCAGGAGGGCAAAACTAGGTTTACAGGCACCACAGCCTGGCAGTCAGAATTACGTCCAAGAGCAAATGGATAAAAATCCACATGAATCGGATCATTGGCTGTTAGATCAATGCATCGATACAAAACGATTATTATTTACACCCCTATAAACTATAGTTGTCAAGTTACTAATCTTAGCTGTTAAACTTGATGATAAAAATATTGAGAGTGATTTCTCCTCTCCAGCAACACTGAAACTAGTGGTGGAGTTGCAGCAACATGTGCAAGGGGGAATCTACAAGTTCTGATGCAAGAACCAGTGCCATTGTGAAAGAAGGGCAAGAAAGGATTAGACAATGGCAAAGAAAGAATGATCAAACCACGTACTGAGAGCAAAGGTGTGTCCCAATAACACCACAATAGAGTTACACTTTCTAGATTCACCGTGACTTAGAAAATGCCAATAATGCCGTAATTTGGGTCCTGGAGCTAACATAAAAGTTGTCCTTCTGGACAACAACAAGGGGTGGTAGCAGTATGGATGCCCTGAATGTGCATGGTATGCACACCAAAGCTTCCTCACACAGACCATAAACCAAATATTGTAGATTTGTTCAACTGATATTCAGATTTATTGTGTTTACTTTGCCGAAAAAGAGTAAACTAGCTTATTTTATTTAACAGACAGCTGCTCGATTTTTTTTTAATGATTTGTCAGTTTTAGTTGTGCAGTTTTTTAATCAAAAGTAATAATTAAGAGTCAGTAAAAGTCAATAACTTAAGGCAAACACAAGGACACCCAAGAATCTGCCCTGAATTCAAATCCAAATCCAGGATAAAGAGGTTCGGTGAAAGTGGTGTTAAAGGAGTAGAGGTGAATCAGTGTGTCTGAGGAGACTCTGTAGAAGGACAGGGTCCCAGCAGGAAAATCCAGATACACTGCTACTCTTTTAGAGACAGAGGGGGAGAAAGAGCAGGGAATAAATGCTTTTCTGTGATTGTGCCAAACGGTGTAACCATCATCTGAGCAAATTAGACTCCAAGAATGATCATTGAATCCAAACCACGAGTCATCATTGTCGCCTTTTCTTACGATTCCCCTGTAACTTACAGATATATCAACTCTCCCACTCCACTCAACCTCCCAATAACAACGACCAGTCAGAGCATTTGTGCAAAGTAGCTGATAGAGGTCAAATCTGTCAGGATGATCAGGATATAGCTGCTCCTCTTCAACACGCGTAACTTTCTGGTTTTTATCAGAAAGTTTGAGGTATTTGTTTACAGTGTTCAGGTCCAATGTAAGAGGATGGTAATCTGAAGTAAAGTCAAACACAATACATCAATGATATATCTTTTTTTTTATTTACTGACACAATAATAAGTATCAGAGCTTTTATGCTATAAATCAAAATTGTGCTTACATTTTTTCATACCAGGTGTCAACCATCTGTCTCCTGCAGGCTCAATCCTGTAAGAAAGGAAGAAATGTTTATAAATGTCACTACAATATGAACAAATCTGACTTAAAATTTGATCTACTTTTCATGTTTGTCCTTCTTACTTCTCCAATGGTTGTCCAATTCTGCCATATAAATACCATTTTTGGATGCTGTTTTGATGTTTCATTAAACTAAATCGTATTTCATAATTAGCACTGGACGCTTGAAATGTAGCACAAATATCCACAAGCTGTAAGATCTCCTTCAGGTCCTCACATCTAAGTGCTGCAGACACCATATCTGAGGATGTGCAGATCGACCCTGTGTTCTTTTTAGTTTATGAATTTAGCAATGAAAACAAAAAATTTACAGAACATTGTGCTACACTGAACAGATGTGTCTTAAACTGTGCGCCTCTTTTACGTATTTTTATTATTGTTTTTAAGTTGAAAAATGAATGATACAGAAGAAAATCTTATTGATCTAATTGATTTACAATTTATGTTGGATTTTATTTTATGTGCTGCATAGATTTTCCTGTGTGTTGAGAATGCGCAAGCAGTGCGCAATTGTGCAAGCACGTAGATTAGAGGGAGCATTGCTGTTGAGTATTAGCTTCAGGCTAGATTGGTAGGCTACAAAGGCCAAGTTTTAGCTAAAACCTTGTCATCATCTTCTGCGTTTTTTTTAAGCTAGCCAGATATGCTTTGGCCACATTTCAGTTAGTACTTTAGAGCAGGGGTCTGACTATAGGACCCCGAAACTGATGGCAAGATGGAGCGGGGACCCCCTAATTATATATATTGTATGAAACTGGTCCTATAGTCACTCTATTACAGATGGAGTAATGTTTACAAAAGTAATTTGGCCTTGGGATTATTAAAGTATTTCTGATTCCTGGTTGATGGGACAGGTGTT
>NW_015150976.1:562305-564699 GCF_000732505.1 Cyprinodon variegatus | reverse complement strand
CTCCTACATCCAACGCCATTGTCGCCCCCTCTTTGTGTGGATCTTTAGCTCTATTCCTCTTATCATTAAGATACCTCAATGTCCCTCCCCAGAAATCCCTCCCTTCTTATGATCCAGGGTAACACAATCTAGCATATGGCCACATTTTACACAATCCTAAGTTAGTACTGAGCCTCAGAGTAGTACTGTGTGGGTATAGACAATGTTTCTTACCTGAGTGTTTGCAGTCTTGTGCTTGGGTTCTTCTGTATATTTATTAGAGCCCTTATTCCTGCCTCTCCTAGATGGTTGAAGCTGAGGTCCAGCTCTTTCAGGTGAGAGGGGTTTGAAATCAGAGCTGAGATGAGAGCATCACAGCCTTTCTCTGTGATCAAGCAGCCCGAAAGCCTGAAAGCATAAGATATTGTGAAAAAAACTTTTGACAATAACATATATTCCCAAAAACAAATATTTGATTTCAGTAAGGAATATGTTTAGATTTAATACCAGGTTGAATCATCCTTATTTACAAGATTACAAAATTTTCTCCAAGTCCTTCCAGTAGGATTTTATGATGTGATTTTTTTTTACCTTGTGTGTATAAAATTCTGATCTCTTATTGACAAGAATGCAGATTTTTGATATCTTCCACATATTCAGAATTGAATTGCAGGGGCAGCAGTCTCAGAAGATACACCCATACTTTCCTTTACCCAGAGAACACCACAAGCCTTCCTGGAATCCAAGAAAGGTTTACCGGAGGGGGCAATTGAATATTTCCCTGACTGAGAGCTCTGCCAGACATTCTGAGTAGACTCAAAGTAATAATTTTGGCTTGCCAAGCCTTCGAACATACGCTACTCACCACCAGGACAACCGCCACTCTCTAAACCAGGTGTCCGAGACATGCGGCTAAAGCCCGGGTCGCACTGGTTGTGTCCAACTTTTTAATCTCTGATACAATTTCTCCATGCCACACTGATTCCAGTCCATATAAATATTCTTTTAGTACTCATAGAGCAGATCATAAAGTGTGCGATTTGCCCCACGAATTGAAACAATGTCTCACGTTTGAATGGGATAAAAAAAAAAAAGCCAGTGCAAATACAAAGCAACGCCCCTTTTGATAACCATCATACACAGCATACCCCTAAACCAGAACAGATAGAGAATTTTGATATAAAAGTAGAATTGAAAGTATGTTAAAAGAGAAGAGAAACACAGCAATAAATGCTCTGGGATGGTTTTCAGGTAGGCTACTTTGACTACTACCATTGACTGATGGATGAGGCAGTAAGAGGGGATTCCCAGAGAGCGATATGTAAAGTTTGTCAAAGTCTTTTTTTTTTTTTTTGTTAAGAGTGATAAGCTGATGAGCAAAATTTGACTTTATCCATTTTTGGCCATCCTGTTTAGGTATGAGTCCGGCCCTCCTGCTCCATATGATCTGTGCAACTAAAAACCTAAATGTTTTCCCATGTAACTGACAGATTTTATTTTATATTTCCCAGAAAGCGGATGTGTTTTATGCATCTCTCTTCCTATCAGACTTATGAAATTGCCACCTAATTGCTGCGTAGTCCAACTAAAATAGATCTGGGGTCTATCTCACTCATGCAAACCCCGTTTCAGAAAATGGTGTCAGGTGTGTTCATCCACATTGAATTCAACAAGCGCTAAACACAACCTTGTATGACATGATTTTCTGTTGAATCGGATACAAAACTGGATCCAGTGTTATTCAGGGCTAGAGATGCACGATATATATCGGTCACCTAAACTATCGGGCCGATTTGGGCTTATTTTCTATCGGCCCGATAGCCATATTTTCCCGATAAAATAGCCGATAATTTAATAAAAACGCGGAAACTGCGTTCAAGAGTAACGACTTTTATTTTGAAGACACAAGCCATGACGCGCAGTGGCACGTCACATCCAATGCATGCAGCCAGTGAGTGGGGAAGTAGACAAACATGCCTTCACCAGTATGGTCGTTCTTCACAGTGGCAGAAAATGACAATACTTTCGCTATATGCAACGCCTGTTCATTGCGGATTCCGAGAGGAGGAAAAAGGTCGTCAAGCTTTAACACAAGTAATCTTATATCTCACCTGAAAAGTCGGCACCGCGGCGAAGAGGTATTAAAAGAGTATGAGGCAGCGGCTGCAGCGGCTGCAGCAGCTAGCACAAGCAGTGAAACCAATGCAGTAACTAAAGGAAGAAAATCCGATGTTACCATTCTGGAGTCTTTTGAAAAAAGTAGACCCTTTGCGAGAGACAGTGAAAAGACCAAAGCCATTAACGGCAAAATAATGAAGTTCATTGCACTCGGCGACCAGCCTTTCTCCGTGGTCGAAGAGCCATCTTTTCGTAGCCTGTTGGCACACTTGGAGCCACGCTACACTCTTCCAAGCC
>NW_015150976.1:556868-559863 GCF_000732505.1 Cyprinodon variegatus | reverse complement strand
GCATATCAATATCAAATCTCCCCAGTAGAATGAAGTCCCATAAGATGGCACTGTCTAGCGCCCCCACCAGGGTTTTCTGTGCCAAAACTCTCTCATCCACCAGGGTAAACTTTGACACAAAATGGCTGAACTGGAGGGCAGAAGCGTTGCCACCCGAGCCCTTAACCTCGCCTACACTAGATCAGAGACCAGCCGCTGTCATCCTTTAACAATCTTGTAAAAACATGTTTAGATCACTAGCATTGGTTAAATGCAGAGAAGAAAATCTCTCACTTGGGCCTAATAAAGAAATACCACCTTACCTCTGTCTCTTGTGACTTCAACCTACTATTTCTATTGGTGCAAACTCCTTTTATGAAGACGTTGGCATCATAACCAGGTTTTGGACCCATTAAAACAATAAAAAAGTTTTTAAATGCCAAGTTTTCAGTTAAATAAATACTTTTATTCTGCACCATGCCACATATTCTGTAGATGTATTACAATAAAAAAGTTTTGGCTGTGTCCATTAAGGCACAAACTAATAGAACAACTTAATTGTTTTAAAGAACAACTTAAATGATTCTTACCTGAGAGTTTCCAGTTTACAGTCTAGACTTCTTAGTCCTTCACACAGCAGGTTAATTCCCAAGTCTGTGAGGTTGTTGTTGCTCAGGTCCAGATCTCTCAGACTGGATGTTGTTGAGCAGAGAAGTGAGGACAGGGCTTCACAGCTTCTCTCTGAGAGGTTACAGCCACTTAGTCTGAAAGGAAAAAATATTTTAGTAACTTCTTTTTCGTTAATAAATCATCAGATGCATAATTAAAATAGACATCATCTGAACTTACATAGCTTTGCTAGTGGCATTGACGATTGGCAAGAGCCTCTGAAGAGCCTCCTCTGAAGCAGAGTATTTCTTCAGGTCAAACACATTTAAAACCTTTTCTGAAAATAGTAGGATGAAGTGCAGAGCAGACCACTGAGCAGCTGACAACTGGTGTGCTGAAAGACTTCCTGTAGTTAGAGATTGTTGGATTTCCTCCACCAGAGACTGATCGTTTAGTTCATTTAGACAGTGGAACAGATTGATGCTTTTCTCTACACATAGATGGTCATTCAGCTTCTCTTTGATGTACTGGGCTGTTTCCTTATTAGTGACTGAGTCTTCTCCTGCCTGCCTCTGTCTGTCTGTCTGCCTGTCTGTATCTACCAACAGCCCTCTTAAGTGACACCTATTGGTATCCAGTGAAAGACCAAGCAGAAAACGGAGGAACAAATCCAAGTGTCCATCTGGACTCTCCAGGGCCATGTCCACTGCACTCTTGTAGAGATCAATCTCTGAAGTTGTAAGGTTTCCCTTTTCAAAATCCCCTGATTTTGTCTCGTCTTTTGCCAGCAGATTGGATCCAGATTTGATAAAGGTCAGGTGAACGTGAAGGGCAGCCAGAAACTCCTGAACACTTAAATGAATGAAGCAGAACACATTTTTCTGATACAACCCTCTCTCTTTTCTGAAGATTTGTGTGAACACTCCTGAGCACACTGAAGCTGTTTGGATATCAATTCCACACTCTGTGAGGTCAGTTTCATAGAAGAGGATGTTTCTTTTCAACAGCTGCTCAAAAGCCAATTTTCCCAGAGACTCGATCATCTTCCAGGGAGAATCTGTCTCAGCTCCTACATCATACTTGCGCTTCTTCACCTCTGCCTGCACCACCAGGAAGTAGATATACATCTGAGTCAGAGTGTTTGGCAGCTCTTCGCCATCTTGTCTTGTCATCATGTCTTCCATAACGGTAGCTGTGATCCAGCAGAATATCGGGATGTGGCACATGATATGGATGGTACGTGACTTCTTTATATGGAAGATTACCTTTTTTGCCTGCTTATGTGTAAATCGTTTTGTGAAGTATTGATCTTTTTGTGGGTCAGTGAATCCTCTGATCTCTGTCATCAAGCAAACAAGCTCAAAAGGGATCCGAGTGGCTGCTGCAGGTCTTGTGGTTATCCAGAGGTGAGCTGAGGGAAGCAAATTTCCTCTGATTAGGTTTGTCAGAAGAACATCAACTGAGGTTGACATTGTTACATCTGTCAAGATCTCATTGTTGTGGAAATCCAGGGACAATCGACACTCATCCAATCCGTCAAAGATGAATACAACCTTCAAATCTTCAAACCTATGGATTCCTTTGGTTTCACTAAAAAAGTGATGAACAAGCTCCACTAAGCTAAATTTCTTCCCTTTCAACAGATTCAGCTCTCTGAATGTGAATGGAAATGTGAAATCAACATCCTGGTTGGTTTGGTTTTCTGCCCAATCCAGAGTAAACTTCTGCGTTAAGACTGTTTTTCCAATGCCAGCCACTCCCTTTGTCATCACTGTTCTGATTGGTTTATCTCTTTGGGGTATGGGCTTAAATATGTCTCCATGTGTAATTGCTACATCTGGTCTGTCTGGCCTCCAGGACACTTTCTCAATCTGACAGATTTCATGTTTGCTGTTGACATCTCCAGTGCCTTCTTCTGTAATGTAGAGCTCTGTGTAGATTTGATTTAGAAGGGTTTGGTTTCCGGATTTAGCAATCCCTTCGAACACACTGTGGAAACTCTTCTTCAGGTTAGACTTCAATGCGTGCTGGCATGTGATTAGAGATTCTAAAAAACAAACAAAAAGAACAACATGAATTTAACAGAAAAACACGCTTCTTTGCTTCAGGATTTCATTTTTAGTAAAACAGTCCTTGGCACCAAGCTTTTATGGTACGTTTACACCGAACAGGGTTTGGCGTCAAAAAGTGCTTAAACACCTAAATTTGGATGCTGGTTCAAATATTGGCCTAGTTTCTTTGACGCTTCGACACTGGATGCTCTGCGCTCTGGTTGCTGCGTCCGGTGTGAAAGCAGCACTGCACAAAGATTGCCACTGTGCTAGCAACGAGCATGCTTTTAACTGAGGGCGTGTAGCAGTTCTCGACGTACAGCAAGACCGTCTCTCGCGAGACTTCTGAGCCTGTG
>NW_015150976.1:553918-556310 GCF_000732505.1 Cyprinodon variegatus | reverse complement strand
GTATGTATGTATGTATGTATGTATGTATGTATGTATGGATGTATGGATGGATGGATGGATGTAATATTCAGAATTCAAACTGTTCATAGCTTGAAATCTTAAATAATTGTTGTTGATTACAGATGTGTCTAGTGGTTCCCATTGATTTTGCTTGTAAAGCAGAGAGAATGGCGCTAGGCTTACCAAACACTGACGTCACTGCCGGAAGATGTCAGGAGTGAGGTTTTACTATATTTGGGCAAAAATGGCTTGTCCCAGACTTAGTGAACGCGGTGAAAATCGTTTTTTAAATCTTTTTACTCATTAAATTCATGAATTAACGCAAACGTATTAGTTTAAAATAGGCACATCACATTGCATATTCAGTATGAAGTCTACAAAGACTTGGTCATCCTGGGGAGGCTCAGAGCAGAGCTAATTGTCCTGCACATCCAGACAAGCAACCTGAGGTGGCTCAGACATCTTTCTCCAATGTCGCCAGGATGCTTCCCAAGGTGTTCCTTGCACTCCCAACAGGAGGAGGTCCAGCGGACAACCTAGGGCATTCTGGAGGGACCATATCTCTCAGGTTCACCAAGCAGAGTTGGAGGTGGTGTCTGGAGAGAGGAAGGTCTGAGAGTCTCTGCTGAGACTGCTGCCCCCGTAACACAGTTTCTTTTTTTGTACAAATGAGGTAAGATATAATACTATATCCAATTTTATATTTTATCACTGCTAAATCAAAAAAAACATATCAAACAATTATTCTTTTAGTCTATTTAAAACTGGCCCCAACTACAGTACCATAAGGTGATTTAACATCTTTTAATTCAGTGTGAAAATATTGCTTTATTTATAATTTCTGTGGCAGATTTTTTCTCTTACTGCTTTCCAGAAGCTCAGCCAGCTTTTCCTGCTTCATCCGTCTCAAGAAGTACACTGTGATCTTCAAAAATGCTTCTTTGCTGCTCCTCTGCTTTTCATCTTCATTTACAAACACGGCCTCCTCTTTTTTCTGACCTTCTAGACACTCTTGGCTATTGGAACTCAAAGCCTTTAAGATTCCCTTCAGCTCCTTCTTCACAAATGTCTGAATTTCTTTCTCCAGCTCCTAAAAAAAAAAAACATCAGTGATACATCTTACAATAATCATGCTGTTTAACATAATGGTGTGTTCAGAGTGAACGTATTTTGAGCATCATGGACTGTGCAGTCAATATGCAAAATCTATAAAGTCCGCCCTTCCAAGGGATTGGTAAGGTCCTTTGTCAGGTCAAATGTCATCCTCTACCACATAACTTTATGCAGAGGTCTGCCGCTCACAACACCTAACACAAAATATTTAAAAGTAGGATCAAAATTCTATAAAAGTGCTGCATTCATCATGTTGTGAGTTGCATTTTTTACTTTTATTCCACTCAAAAGAGCAAATAAAGCCAAGCCAATCTCTATTGTACAAGCCATTGTACACAAGAAATCGGCAAAAAAAAAAACAAAAACGAACAGAGTAGCTTCTTCCTAAGGATGGCAAGTGTGCAAGTTGCAGTGTTGAGGTTTACTCATGCTCAAAATGCATTCAGTCTGAATAGTGCAGTATAAAAATGAGTAATCAGAAGAGAAGGACAAGGTAGCATCTATTCATATACAGACCACAAATATGGCACCCATCGGCATTTGATCTCTGTAAAGAGGTTCCCCAACTTCTGAGCTCTGCTGGAGTCTATGAAAAAAATGTAAAGAATTATCCTCCATTATGTTCAAGTACAAAATGTAAAAAAGTAATTTGGGGTTGTGAGTGGTCACAGATATAACTTTCTGTCATGGCGCTAATAATACAAAGAAGTTCGTTCTACCTTAATTTTCCCAAAATTTAAGTAAAATAGACAAACTAGAATTTGCAAGCATTGTTGAGACTTCTAAGAGTAATAATGAGAGCATAATATGAATTCAGATACACAGCTGTTTGTGTGGTTTTTGCAAGTAAACATGCATTAGTCTGACCAGATCCTCAAAGGTGTTCAGGTGTAAAAGTACATGTGAAAACCTGCAGTTTTTTTTTTATCTGTTCCATGGAGGTTCTTTTGGTAGGAATTTTTTCAAATAATTATCACAAAAAAAAAAGAGTATGGACTCGTGTCCTTGTCAAGTATGTTCTTGAGAACAATACTGTGAAATGTGGACTTGGGGAGAACGGGAGCACGCAGCATAGATATGGGTCAACTGGAAGAAGCGTCCTCGTGACATCACCGTATGCTCGGCTAGTCAGTAGCTGCATTTCACCTCCTATTATTAATAGTCTGTAGTTAATAACGAATTCTTACCGTTTTTTTATTTAGTGGGGGGGAAATAATTAACAGCCAGATAAACCCAAATGAGCATTTTGCCTAATAAAAAACTCGCCATCATAGCCAGC
>NW_015150976.1:550135-551249 GCF_000732505.1 Cyprinodon variegatus | reverse complement strand
GTGTTGTTCAGCATGGGGGTGAGTAGAAAATGAAGGCTAATCATGTTTTGGGTGTACTATTCCTTTAAATTCGATAAATGGGCCATATTACGACGCTTAAAAGTAGAATGTTCTCGCCTCAAATAATCTTAACACTCTCCTTCAGCTGCTATCGAGACAATATGGAAGACTCGAAGCGAAGTGACTCGCAGACCAGTTAGGATTCGTTTATGTGTCAGGGTATGCGCATTAGGGGGAGGGACAAGCAGACGACTGTGACTGACGTGCCATGGAACCAATCATGTAGAACGGACAGTCTTTTGTGATTGGTTGGTTTTATTCATTGATGTTTCACTGTAGCGGGGACCATGTATTTTAGTTTCAATTCCAGACCTTCTATTTCAGTACTTGCTAAGCGGCTGTGGGGGAGAACTTTAAGCCACATGGCTAAAAATGCATAAGAAAAGGTTTCCAACTGCACCTTTAATACTCTGAGCTCTGTGAGCGCTCCATTCGAAGCTGCTTCTGGCGCAGTGCATGCTGGGACAGCTGTCAATCTCAAGAATCTGAAGTCTACTGTGATGTATACTCTGTAAATAGGGAGAGGCGAGAACATCATCCGGGGACTTTGCCTGTACTCCATCTTGTGGTCTTGTGAATTGGAACAGCACTAGGGCTAAGGCTGATGACATTTCACTAGTACACGAGCACATGAGAAGGCACAAGTACACATATTGAGAAACAGCCTCTATGTAATGAAAGGCTGAACAACAGGCTTTTAGCCAGGAATGTTTCATATGGAGCATACCTTGGTATATCCCATCTTTACGCTCTGGGTGGCTCATAAATGGAATTTTTACATTTTGTAATATATTTGATGTTCAATATTATACGTTTTTGGTGAAAAGTTTTGAGTATTGCAAAGTTTCCATGCAGAAGGTTGTGACTCAGGTTGTGTTTATAGGTAGGTGAACACATCACTGAACTGTACAGGCTATTTCTTACCGCCATCTACTGGACTGGGATGTAATTTGGTGTCCCATTTCTTAAGGAGAAAATCTGCCACTGCAATCCCCTCATGAGTGTACTTCACTGTAGAGGGAATTTGCTGCAGTGTTCTCAGAACCAAGTGAGA
>NW_015150976.1:549487-549830 GCF_000732505.1 Cyprinodon variegatus | reverse complement strand
CGGCCTTAAGTTCCGCCTTCTCTCTTTCTGATTGCGTGTTTTCTGGTCTGTATGCGCGCACGCGGGTGCTTGGAGCGCGAAAAAAAAAAGAGGCTAAAATAAATTAATATTGGGCTACGAAACTAGTCCAAATTAAAAAAATATATATTATCTACGCTAAAACAGGCGAAAGCTTCCGACTGGAGTTCTGTAAAGAAGCAGGAGAGAGTTTTTTGATTTGTGGAACTGGAGAAATGTAAGTTAACAACGTTAGGATTTCTTTTATTTTATCTTTTAATCAGATAGCCAAAGGCTCCTTAAAGATCTTTTATGAAATGAAACCAGGTGAAACAGAAACGTTTAA
>NW_015150976.1:544280-547343 GCF_000732505.1 Cyprinodon variegatus | reverse complement strand
AATCTCACCTCTTTGCATCTGTGGCTGAAATGTTTAAATTCACTAATATGCCCGTTGGATTTGTTGCTCTTGAAGGACAGAAAACTAAGTTCAGGACCTGATTCTGGTTCTTTTCCATGGATGAGAATGTGAGTGCTAATTTATAAAAAGTGTGAAGAATTATTAAAATTGTCTTCCAGTACTGTCGTCAGTGACGTACAACTGACTAATACACCAGTGTTTGCACCTGGGGATGGGAATCAAAAACCGGTTTCTGTTCAGAACCGGTTCTGTGTGTTCCAGTTCCACTGCATCATTTGGCAGCTCGCTTAACGATGCCCTAAACGGGTCCAGGCAGCAGCAGGGCCTAGCTTTGGGCAGCACGACTTACGTCACATTTTTTACGCAAGATACGCACAAGACATTCAGTAAGCAAGTACGACTTGACCAGGTTTAAGTATAGAAAAGCAAAACAAAAGCAGTCAAAGCGATAGAAAGTTTGGCTTGATTTTAAGAAAGAGAAAGATGGCAAAAAGGAGCTTTGCAATCATTGCAAAGTGGCAATTACATCCGTCGGGGGAAGAACATGCAACATACAGAAACACCTGCACACACAACATGGCATACATTTTAATGAATGCCGTGTTTTTGATGCTTCCGGACAGAAGCTAAAGTTACCACCAGTATGGAAGGCAACTCTGGTGGTAAGTAGCTAGTTTTAAAAACTTGGCTGTGCTCAATATGGTTCCTAGTAAATCATATGACATTTCTGGAAATAAACCAATTTCCTATCTCTATTTGAGGTTATTAAACATTCTACGATGTTGTTCCGCACTTCAGCGAGCGAGAGAAAGGGGACGCTCATTTATTTAAATAAGGGGGAGATGAGTTTATTTCCCGAAATTGTACAGTAATGCTTTTTCTTTAAACGGATGCCTTCTCCATTCGATTTAGATGACTTTGACGAGAAGGGTAGCCTGGCTGGCTGAGAGGCTGGCAGCTCCTGTTCACTTCTTTCTGTTTTCTCCGAGGCAGGCAGAAATAGAATGTCCCAGGCGAAGGTAGACGAATGTCACTGTGCACTTACTAAGTTCATTGTTAACAGAATCGATAAGAGAATCGACAAGGAATCGAATCGTTTCACAGAATCGTAAAGGGAATCGGAATAACGAAAATCTTATCAATTCCCAACCCTATTTGCACCAAAGGACAGTTTAAGGTTTAAAAACAGCAGGATTTGCGCATTTAATTTTCTTTCAGCGACATTGTTATATTATATTTGGAAAAAAACACTTCTCATTGAGATATTGAACTAGTGTTCATCATAATCCATCAACTATAAGGTATATCAAATAATGCACAGGAGTTTATAGGTTTCAGCTTGTAAGAAAAAAAGTGTGCATTACTCAAATAATCCACTTTTTTCCCAGTCTTCGTCTTAAACATAGAATGTTGCTAACAATATTTTGACGACCAAATCCACATAGACAGTTTTTCCATTGAAATATTTCCCTGCTGTAGGAAATAATATTTGTAATAAATAATACAAATACGTTGTTTTCACACATGGAACTGAGCAAAATCTTACCTCTTTCTAACTGAAGGTTGGTTCAGATCAAGTAGCCCAGGTTCAATTTTAGGATCACATTCTCCTTCAGCTTGATTTCTGAAAGTAAGGTTGGCTTAGTGATAGGAAGGCTCAGCTATGTTAAGGTCATGTTACACAAAATAACCTGTCATCTCACCTCTGGCCCTCATGTTCAACAGATAGAGAGGTTTTAGAGCAAGGAACTTTGTCGTTGTCACATGACTCCATAATTCCACATTCCACCTTCTCATCCAAATCAGCTGAGATCCGTATTCTACTCCGACCTGCGGAAAAAACACAAGAGTGATCTTCTTTTTGATTCCATTTATGGCAATAAAAGATTGTTTGCACCACTGTTCATAATTTTTTTTTTTAGCTTAAGCAAAAAGCCGCTACGGAACTGTAGCTGGACACACAGCAGGAATAATCTACTTTAGCATACAGCCCTCAAAGTTTTCCAAAATACAAAGGGCTTTTTTATGTATATTACTGATAAAAATTAGTACACGTTTTGTGTGTTTTTGAATGTTGCAAATATTTATTTCTGAATTTTGAGTTAAGCAACTTTACTTTAACCTTATCTTATAAAAAATGTAAGCATTTAAGAAATTACTAGAGAAAGAGGGAAAAAAGTATTTGGTAAAAAGGGTTCTCAATAACTAAGTCATTTGGGGATTATAACATCTGATTACATGTTTAGAAATGGTACAATTAAACAGACATTATGTGTGATTGTGGTATTTTAAAGTCTATATAGTAATAAACAAGCTTTAAAATGTGGCAGTGGCGGCCTAGTGGTTAGGGCAAAGAGCTTGGAATCTTGAGGTTGTGAGTGCGAAACCCAATCCCACAGCCTGCCACACTGGGTGCCTGAGCAAGGGCCTTAACCCCCGACTGCTCCCCAGGCATAGGCGGATCTACTGGGGTGGCATAGGGTTGCATATGCCACCCTAAATGACAGCCTTGCCACCCCTGCTGCCACCACAGTTGGTGGTAGGGGTGGCGAGATAATTTGAGAATCACCGACCGCTAATTTCCAATGTCGGACTGCAGTGAATGCAGCACGAGGGTGACTGAGACTGATTAGTTTTGAAAACCGAATGGGGCAAAGCGAGGGAGCTCGGGGTCATGGGGAGAGGAGACACGGGATGAAACAGGTAAAAACTGATTATCTATCTATAGAGAAATTAAATCACAATGAAAGCACAATGTTGCTAGCATAGCTGCAATGCTGATTTTGAGATGATAAAAATCAGGTTGCAGAACGTTATTTCTATAACTATGATGTTAGTTAGGCCTGACGTTTCAGGCTCAGAAAGACATGTTTGCGGTCAACTATGACAGAAAAGAGACTATCAAGTTTGGTTGAACTCAAATCAAAACGCACAAAGGCATTGGATCTAAATACATTTGTGAAGCGTTTTGCTGAGCAACATGGAAATCACCGCATTCAGCTGCTGTAGTCATGTTAACTTTATGTTATGCTCTCTGGTGAG
>NW_015150976.1:539939-541833 GCF_000732505.1 Cyprinodon variegatus | reverse complement strand
AAAGGGCCACTTAAAGTTTGGAAAGATTTCTGAGTGATTGAACGTTTATTCTTACTAGTACAATTATATTTTTGGCAGCCTGAAATTTTATTTTTGCTGGCAAAAATGTAATCAAAGATATCTATTATGTACATTTCTGGGTAGTAGGATTGTAGTTTTGACTAGGAAGTATCTTATTTTAGAGATCAACAAATGGAACAATGGAGAGGACAGCGCTTCTAATAAATGTCAAATTGGCCTGCCATAAATTTCCTCGCTTAGCAGCGAGAGGACCGCCTTGTTTACGATGGGACCCAATCCCAAACCGGGGTCTCATAGCCATTATATACCTAGACGCATCATTGGACGCTGTCGGCAGGGAGGCCAACGTGCCTAGAGATACTGCCATCTTGGATCAGACCACAGTTCAGACAGCTGCTCTGTGAATGAATAGTAGATGCCTTAGATCTTATTTTAATCATATAAAAGAAGAGTCAGAGATAATATTACAATAATCTCTTACATGTCATAACCACTAAAAAGACCAAAACAAATTCTAAAATTACCTTTCGGTTAGATTACACATATTCATTCAAATTGTAAACAATGTAAACTGAACTCAAACTGGATGACATATATACAAAGTTATATATTTTTCAATTAAATATTAATATGATGACAACAAAGTTTTATATTAATATAGCCTATATAAGAATGTTTTACAAATGTTATATATTCATATAATATATTGTTATTATTCAATCATTTTAAGGTTTGCTCTTTGATAATGAGTATTATGATCTATAAAGGAACATTTTTTGTAGCGTGATTTACAAAAGAGGGTCAAGTTATTTTTTTTATTAATTTTTATTACTGTTATACTAATTTCTAATTATTTTTGTCATTGTCAAGACTTTTTTGTCAAATCATAGTGATGTCATGATGGGTAAAGAACCTAGCCCACATGCAGAACACTCGGAGGCAGGAGAAAAGTTCAAAAGGTTTATTAAAGAAATGTTAAATAATTAAACAGGTCCAGGGTTAGGGAGACTGATCTGGATTTGGTTGTAGCAGGCTGTCTTTCTCCGGCGGGCTGATGGGAGGGGGGGCATCTCCTCCAGGTCTGAATTCCACAAGGAGCGGCTCCGATCAGGGAGTCCATATTTAAAAGGGCAAGGAGTAAATAAAACAATGGCTAGTTTAAGGAAGAGTTTCAATGTTTCAAATGAATAATAATAAAATAAAAAATAAAATAATAAAGTTCTTCATCTTTACCATATAAAAGAAGAAGCCTTTTCAGGAAAGGAATGTCGTCTCGTCAGTCGCCCCACTTCATCTTCAGTCACTTTAAGTCACCTTTCCCCTCTCGTCACATACTTTTCTCATCTAATTTTCTTACAGTAGATTTGCTTTTATCATCATTCTTAATTTTCTCTATTTAAATTTGTTTATTTTTTAGGTTAATTCCTCCATTTTACAAGTTTTTTCTCTTTTAAACTTTTAATTTGACCTTTTATGCCCTACTTACTTTTTCCTGTAATAATTTAACAGTTTTTTTTTAGCTATGAGTTATTAATTTCCTGTAAAAATTTAGTGTTTTGTTTCTTTAAAGGCACCATTGAAATTAAAATTCATTATTATTACTTAGTATAGTGTATGTTTAATATGTAATACAGTGTAAATATGTTTAGTATCAGGTTTAAACACTACCTTTTTGACTTCTTATTTGAACCCATTTCTCTCTGGAGCTGAGAGTTTCTTTAATCTCTCCTCTCATCCATCCATCATTTTAAACTGTTTTTTTTCTTGTTGCTTTTTTTGTTGTTGTTTTTTTAAATCTGTAACTCTTCTTACCTTACCTTCTTTTTAGCCTCTAACTTCTTATCATATTGGTTTATCTTATCTTCAAATTTTT
>NW_015150976.1:537919-539753 GCF_000732505.1 Cyprinodon variegatus | reverse complement strand
CCTCACATTTCTATGCGAGGTCTTTTGGTTCACAGGCGGAAAAAAACCCAGAATTGCCTTTCATGTCCCCAAAAGAAAAATTATCTGTTATTTTGTATGTATATACTTTAGTATGATACTAATTTTAGTGCATTAAAATGATTAACCTATTAATCTTTAATTTAGTTAGTTTCTTTTGCTAGATTACATTTATTTATTTGATTATTTTATGGAGAAGAAGAGGACTTTGTTTGAGCTAATTTTCCAATATATGATTTCTAATAATCTTTAAAAGTTAACAACCTGTTGTTTTGTAATTTAGTTTTTGAAATTTAATTTAAATTGTGCTGACAAAAGATTAATCTCACCGTCTTAAAAAAATGGTTTGTTTTGATCCTCCTGCTGACCTCCAGGGACCTCGATGCTAGAAGTCCTCACTCCCTTAACCTTCTAACGGGGTATTGAGGCTGGAAGACTGCTTCCTCCAGGTGGTACCTGACACTTCTGACAATCGCTCTCCTCGGAAAAAATCAGTCAAAGAGAATCCTGCTTTGACAACGCCAAATTGTCTGGGGAAAAAAGTTTTCAACTATTCATCCTAGTTAAATAAACGGAGATTGATGGATTTCACTCAGTCTGATTCCTGGTGTTGTGAATGAAATGGTGCCCAGCTTGAAAGAGCTCCTGTGTGTCGCTGAATGTGTGCATTGATGACTGAAAGACATCTTCTGCCTCCATTTATCTGTTTACTACATTGTGTTGAATCCATGTTAATGTGCATTTAAATATATTTCAATTAGTAGAAAAAATGCAGGGGGGAATATAAAAAAAGCCTAATCAACCACAACTTTTGCGACCCCCATGCAGTACCTCTGTGGACCCCCGAGTGGTTGCGGACCCCCTGTTTAAGACCACTGCTTTAGACCATAAATGATCAGTAGACTCTATGCTGTGTTGAACAGGTGCTGTTCTACAGTTACTACACTAAATGGCAATAAAAGGCAATTGAAGGAAAAATCCCAACTACAAGATAATATTTTTGTACACAAAAATATTATCCTTTAAGATTCCCATACAAAAATAACTAGATTGCCTGTCAAAAAAAGTTGCAAAAAACACAACAATCCCTGAAAAGGTTCATGAAAAGGCAAAACTGAATAATTGCTACAGAGTAGCCTAGGTTATAGAGCAGCCTTTATTTTGGAATATAGCTGCACATATATAACGATCTTTCCCATGGACCATATGCCAAACTCCACCACTTCCTGGACTTCAGCCAGGTCCTTTGTTTCCTGTCTTTCATTACTGGACAAACTGATTAACCCATGTGTGTCTGGTTAATGTTGTCATGGTCACTGAGGTCAGATACACCTTAATCAATTTGTCCAGTAATGAAACAAAGGAATGAAAGGAGCTGGCTGAGGTTCAGGAGTTACCAGAGTTTAATGTATAGCCAATTTTGCCTCAACAGCCTTTTCAGTAATGTTCGGCTCCCTCATGTGTCCATTTTCTGTAACATCAGCTTGTGAAACCTTTTTAGCCCCGAACATTCAACAAAACAATCAAAAATAGTCCAAGATCCAATCCCTCCATGCATCCACACAGGAAAATTCAGGTAAATGCCTGAACAGATGCTTCTGCTTTAAAAGAGATCGCTTTCCGACCAGTTGCAGTCCCACTGTTGGGTTTACATAACTAGTCCTTTAGATACGCCATTTTTTTTGACAATTTAATGGCAAACTTAAATAACTGCCACATAGAGGCCTGGGTCTTAGCCTTAGCTTGACGTCTGCTGGACGTTTCTTCCTGTGAAAATGGACTTTTTTCCTCTCTAGTGTCGCTAAAAGCATGCTTT
>NW_015150976.1:534577-537489 GCF_000732505.1 Cyprinodon variegatus | reverse complement strand
TCCCCAGAGGGCATTTTGTTGATGTAATAAACTGTTTTTTTTCCTTAGATAGAAAACTTTCAATCGATTTGACTGTATGATCTGGTTGAATTGTAAAGTGCCTTGAGATGATATATGTTGTGAATTGGCGCTATATAAATAAACTGAATTTAATTGAATGTCTCAGGTTAATAAATAAGGGTTTAGGCTTTTTGTCCACCTTAGAGAGTGTATGTAGTACCAAAGCTTACTAAGGACCAAACTAATGGATCCTTTCTTCTATCAGGTGGTGAATACACTGAGCCAATAAATCTGATTCCTGCAAAGCGTCCCCGGCATCAGGACTGGGATGGAGAGCTGTATGAGAATGGCTCTTTTTACATCGGGACCAGGGACCTCATCCTAAAAGAAAATTCAACACAGGTAATTCAACAGTATTACTAACTTCCTACAGTAGACAATGAGGTCCTTTCTTAGTTTGCATAGACTCTGATGTTCATGTTGGTGTCTGTTTAGGGCAGGAAGGTGGCCTATTTTGAGATGGAGCCGGAGCACAGCGTGGACATAGATGTGGACATTGATTGGCCGGTGGCGGAGGAGAGAGTTCTCAGGTAAGACTGACCTTAGAAATATTAAACCGAGTCAAATATAAATGTTTTCCTCTCACGAAAACAAGGTATAAGACATTAGTGATTAGAAATATCATAAAAATGTTGAAACATTTATATTAAAATGTTGAAAAATGCAAGCAAGATGTGAAAAACTGGAATCGTCATAAGATAGAAAGTGACAAACAGCTTTATAAGTTTTGTTTTTTTCTTTGCTTCTTCCTACAGATTTGGTTACTTTGGTAGAGGAGTGTCTTTAATGTTCTGTAGGGTTTCCAGATGTTTGACAGATGGGAGGGTGTTTCTGTCTGCATCTGGAGAGGACATTGTGTCCATCCAAACTAAAGACACAACAGGGCTGAGGATGCTGCAGAACGATGGCGTGGAGGTTTGGATTTCTCAGCTGCTTGAATATTGTTGGAAGATCATTCACCAAACATGGAAAAAAAAGAAAGAAAACCTCTGATGTTTAGGTGGTGCTGCTGATCTCCAATGAAGACCCTGTGACCCAATCAATGGCTGAGAAACTGAAGAAGGTGATGGGCTGTGAGGTTATGGATGTTGGGGATGATCCACTGAGGGATGTGCAGTTAGTAGTGGAGAAGAAGAGACTCGACTGGAAGGATGTGGCCTACATGGGTAAGGAAGTGTCTTTAAGTTGGTTTAGCTGATGAATATTATATTTTAATGATGCATGTATGTAGAGAACATCTTTTCATTATTTAGTATAATGCCTAAAAAGATGTGCACAAAGTAGTGAAAGGAGCCCAAAATTATAGTATTTGGTCACTAGATGGTGCTATTGTCTGTAGTATATGAGACAGGAGGAGCAAGTAGTAGGCAAGTGTTTTGGAGTTATTGAAGTTTGTTAAAAACTTGTCAGAGGTGAATAAATGACGAAACATAGCATCAAAGAAGACCCTTAGGACTGATATTTACACAAAACAATTAGCCATTTGGTGCTTCATAGCCAAGCATCAATGGATCAACTCTTCTTCAGTGCAGTATTAGATTGGCTGTTATACTATTAAAAAAAGGCAAGAGAGGGCTAAATAACATAAAAAAAAACTCATCATGTATATTCTACAACACTGCAGAAACAGGTTTCTAAAGCTTTTTTGTTTGCTCTATTACTAAATTTCCCCACAAACGTAGTAGAGCTTTAAGATCTCAAAACCAATTAAACAGGTTAAATGTGATTATTACAGGCATTTAATCTCCATTCAACCAGTCAAATATATTATTGATTTGTGGGTTAATGTCATTTCAAATATAGTATTAGTTAGTTATTAAAATTTTTGCACATGAAAGATGGTTGAGATGCGATATGAGTATAAGCAACTTTAGAAGACAATGTAATGTAGGCTATTGTAGGCTATGTAGGTTTATTGTAAGCAACTATAGAAACAACATAGAAAAGAAAAGCATTTTACATCGCTGGGCGTTCTGGTTGTTTCTTATACTTCAGTACAATCAGTAAACCATTGGTCACACCAGGTTGGGCTCTTTCTGATGGGCTGTCTCATTATTTAGCAAAGTGGGGACTTGAGTTACATGGAAGTTAAGCAGAATGAAAAAAAAACTCTCTAAACACTAAACTTAGCACCAATAGAATGATTTAAATTAGGCTATATAAAGTAATAGAATGGCCTAGTCAAAGCCCAGTTATAACACAAGAAAATGCGAGCTACTGTGTTTCAGTGAGTAAAAGAAAAACAATCAAACCCAAAACTCAGTTCTTTAAATAAAGGACTTGTATCCTATAGAGGCTGAAAACATACAAACATAGCAGATATTTTTACATTTGAAATAAGATAATTCTCCTCATTCTTTCTCTCAGGTAATGATAGAGCAGATGCAGCCTGTCTGAACCTGGCAGGTCTGAGTGGAGTACCTGCAGACGCTCCAAGGGATGCTGCTGATGCTGCCAAATACACCTGCCACCAGGCTGCAGGGACTGGAGCAGTGAGGGAGTTCGCCGAACACGTCCTCCTGCAGAAAGAAAAGGCTAAAACCCAGATGAAGCAGGACCGGATCGACCGTAAGAACTTCTGAAGTACGAAAGAAATAATGCAAAGTAGCAGAGGATTGTAAAAGAGGGTCTGCTAGTATAATCTCTTTCCTGGAAAAATAAATAACCTACAAGGTAGATCTTGACATTGACAATATGGGCAGTTGGAAGGACCGTTTAGAAAAGATGGAACCAATCTGACAGAGAGGTTTTCTGCAGGGTACAGGTTATCCAAAACTGGTAAAATAAATACCTCATTTATCAAACATTAACTATATCTTATAAAAGGGTCAATACATTTTTTCAGCTGTAAA
>NW_015150976.1:528145-530828 GCF_000732505.1 Cyprinodon variegatus | reverse complement strand
AAAATACAAAAATCGGGGCGACAGTGGCGTTGGATGTAAGGATTTGCCCTGAAATCGTAGGATTGACAGTTCAAGCCCCGGTGGTGTTGTCCAAACACTTCAGAAGCTTGACAGATGCACCTTCCCTCCAGTCACCAGTGTAAAGGGAGAAGAACAGAGGAGAAAGAACACAGCCTGGGGGGATCCAGTGTTGATGAGCTGTGAGTCAGAGACATGTTTTTCCAGCTTCATGTGCTGCTTCCTGTCAGACAGGAAGTCTGTAAACCCCCTACAGGTGGAGTCTGGCACATCCAGCTGGGAAAGCTTCTCCTGAAGCAGAGCTGGGATGATTGTATTGAAGGCAGAACTGAAATCAATAAACAGGATGCTGGCGTAGGTACCTGTGGAATCTAGGTAGTGGAGAATGTAGCAAAAGGCCAAGTTGACAGCATCGTCTGCAGACCTGTTGCCTCTATAGACAAACTGTAGGGGTTCAGGAGGGGGTCAGTGATCTCTTTGAGATGTGAAAGCACAAGGCACACATTTCAGTTAAATTCAATGAAGTTTATTTATATAGCACCAATTCACAATAAATGTCATCTCAAGGCACTTTGCAATTCAACCAGATCATTCAGTCAGATTGATTCAATGTTTTCTATCTAAGGACTCAAAGGACTTCATAGCCACAGAGGTGCAAAGTCATTAAGTCGCTGTGGACCTTGCCTTCTTGGAAATAGGGATAGTAGTGGAGGATTTAAAGCAGGATGGCACATAACATGTCGCTAGTGAGCTGTTAAAAATGTCAATGAACGCTGGAGACAGTTGTTTAGCACAGTGCTTCAAGGTGGATGGAGAGACAGAATCTGGTCCAGTAGCTTTCCGGGGATTCTGTCTTCTGAAGAGCTTATGAACATCTTTGTCATTTATGGAAAAAGTTGTAACTGAGATGGGTGGAGGGGATGAGGGGTAGGTCTTTAAGGTGGATATTGTGAGAGGTGCGTGTGCTCCAGCTGAGGCTGGGGAGGTATCATGGAGGTGGTTTCAGGACTGTCCCTTTTTCTGTCGAAACAACATTAGAAGTCATCCAGGTCGCTGGCTAAGCGTTGGTCATTCATTAAGTGTGGGGGGTTGTCATTTGCGATCTGTCTAAGCCCTTTTCCAGACAGATGCAGTGTTGTTGGCTGAAAACGGGTTTTGCAGCTTCTAAGAATACAGTCGTTTGGTCTTTTTCACCATGTTGCTAAACTTGTATTTTGCGTCTTTGAAACTATATTTTTCCCTGCTTTTGGAGGTCTCTTTCTTATCCAACATTAACCTCCTGAGTTTTGCTGTGAACCAGGGTTTGTCGTTGTTTCAACTCACCCTGGATCGTGATGGAACACAGCAGTCCCCATACACTCACCGGCCACTTTATTAGGTACCCTATGCTAGTAACGGGTTGGACCCCCTTTTGCCATCAGAAATGCCTCAATTATTCGTGGCATAGATTCAACAAGGTGCTGGAAGCATTCCTCAGGGAGTTTGGTCCATATTGACATGATGGCATCACACAGTTGCCGCAGATTTGTCGGCNACAGAACTCAACTTTGGATATACAGAACCAAGAGGTTTAGGTATAAACTTTAGATGTGGATGATTTTTGTTTTGAGCAGTGTGTGGAATCTGCTTCTTCTCCACAGCCATCAGACAGTTGAACTCTTGAGAGAACTCTGAATCATGTCTACATGATACTGATAACACCAAACCAAAGTACTGCATGTTTGCACCATACATATTTAATGCTCCGAACTTCTATATCAATGTGGTTTTACACCATAAACCCCCCCCCCACCACCACCGTTTACATTTGATCACTGCTACACTTTATGGAATGGAATATGTTCTGAAAGCTGAAGCAAAATGAAATTCCAATATTGACAATAAAAGTTGTCATGATACAAAAAAGGACAAAGTAAATTTTATGCAAAATTTTTATTTCTTGTTATAGTTTCATAGTAGACATAAAATCAAAAAGTACAAGAATCTATTCTTATATTTTAGTAACATCTACTATGTACCTTAGAGTCAGCTTAGATATTTTTGAAAAAAGCAACAAAACCAATAAAATCCTGTACCTGCTGGTATTAAAGAATCCTTTAAAGCATTGTATATTTATGCATATATAACACAAATGTAGTGTTAATTCCCTGGACCTATGCAGATTGACCTTGTGCTTCTTTTATTAAGGTGTTGATTCCATTCTCAGCCTTCAAAAACATTATTTTCCGGTGGCCTAAAATAACTGTTTCATTATATATTTTAATAATCAAAATGTTAATTTAGCTGTTGATTCAATTATAATATTCATCTAATAGTGATCTACTGTTCCCCCCTCCAACATGAAAACAAAAACCAAAAGCTCTGCCATCCTTCCATGCAATTTAAAAGTAAAAACAATTTTGAACCAATTCAGTTCCAGAAAAAACTTTCATCTGGAAAGAAGATGCATTAGACCTGTATCAGAGCTAAAAAACAAAAAAAAAACAAAAAACAGGCCTTGACATTATTTGACTACAAATCCCTGTCAAATCTGAAGATAAATGCTAAATGCAACTAGAGGAATCCATGCCTATGTCAGAACAACTGAAGGTTAGCTGTAATTCAAGAAGGTCTTTGAGACTAAAACAGGAACAAGAAAGTATAAACAGGTTATAACAGCAGAGAG
>NW_015150976.1:525494-526726 GCF_000732505.1 Cyprinodon variegatus | reverse complement strand
GTAGGCCTACATTTGTCGCCAAAAACTGCCATTTAAAATGCATCGGAACAAAGCATGAACATTTTAAACTTTATTTCTTCTCTTTTAATCATTTAAAACAAACAACAGCTCCCAATCAACAGGATCAGGAATACTTGAATAAAAAATGGCGTAAATATAGCCTAAACTGAGCATTGAACGTCTTGAAAGTCCATTCGACTATGGATATGGGGGAATGATTTCATATCTGAAACAAAAAACAAACACACACAAAAAAAAAAAATAGCTAATTTCATATTTTATCACTAAATAGCTTAATACAGACATAATAATATTTAGTGATATGCAGCCTTATTCTAGCGTAGACTTCTTCAGCCACAGGACTAAGACGAATAGGAACATAAATAACGCTAAATGCAGCAGTATAGAGGAATTAAAACCATTTCTAACCTCGAAATAGTCAGAAATACGTTTCTGCTGCCTATTGCTAGCAATGCCTAAATGAATGTGTGGTGGCGGAAGCTTCCGGGGGAGTAGCCTAGTTTTTTATGAAATATTAAAATAATGAATCATTAGTTTATATCTTATATACAGCCCATCATTTTAATCCCATATCAAACACAGTCTTTTAAGAAATAAATACATAAATAATTTCATGTTTTTAAGTACAATATTATGTTACTCCACAGCCCCCCACCATGGGGGGCTGATGCTATGACGAGGGAGGCTGCAGCCCCCACAGCACCCCCCTTCCCGTGCCCCTGATATGGGCACATCTTGGAGCCGGACTGATAGAGGAGAGCTATCTGTAATCCTTGGGCATTCGTGTCAGTTTCTGATACGGACAGCTAAGCATCCACCTGGTGCAACACATAGACTCATGAGGTATAAGAAGCAGGAGATGACCTTGTTCGGGACTCAATCTTTTCCGGACGCTCGCGGACGTGATTTTTGTGCCCACAGCTGTGCAAGCTCAAAGTATTTTCTCTGTCCTGTAACGACCTGATCTGGACTAAACTTTTTTACTCCTGTTTTTATAGTCCTTTTTTATATGGTTTTAGCCAGTTTGAGTTAAGAGTAGTAAGTAACTTGCTCCCAGGAAAAAACTCGGAAGGGAAGTCCTGAGGCGCAACTGCCTTCAAGGGGACATAACTTCCTCATTTAACAGTTAACAACGTAAAAAAAAACTTAGCCATGGTCTGAAAAAGGCTAGGAAGGACCAACACTTAGTGAGTTTAAAGATTTATTGACTG
>NW_015150976.1:522153-523031 GCF_000732505.1 Cyprinodon variegatus | reverse complement strand
TCAAGGCGTCTTCATCTCCTCCATCTGTTCTTTTGGGTTCCTCCTCTGAGGGTTCCACCGATCCCACTGCCGTCCTCTTGGACTCAAAGGACTCAAAAACATAATAAGTGTGCACCAATAATGTTTAGTTGTATTAACCATACATGTAAGCAGAGTTTTATGGGGCCCACAGGAACTTGGGGCCCTTGGCAACTGCCTAGTATTGTCTAATGGTAAATGACCCCCTGAACACATTAAAATACCCTTTCTTTAAAAATGATAATTCAACCATATTGCAATAGACATTAGACAGCTAAAAGATGTTTGCATTACAAGAAAACAAAATCCCTCAAGCTGGAAATTAGAAACTGAAAGCTTAGATTCATCAAAAGTGTATTATGCGACGGTTTGTTTTGATGGTCGGGTCTAAATAGACGCCTAAAGACTAAAGGAGGTTTTAGAGATATTCAATTCCACAAACAATCCAAATGAATATGTATTCCAACAGTTTTTGGAGCTAGAGAAGCATTAACAGCCATAAAATGTGTCAAGCACCCTGTTGTGATTCCATCATTTCATTGGTTAGCTATGCAGCTCTGAACCCCCTACCATTAACATTAACGAAGAGAGCACATATGTGGGAGGGCAGCAGAGCTGACA
Organism: Cyprinodon variegatus; assembly: GCF_000732505.1. Classification (NCBI taxonomy): domain Eukaryota; kingdom Metazoa; phylum Chordata; class Actinopteri; order Cyprinodontiformes; family Cyprinodontidae; genus Cyprinodon; species Cyprinodon variegatus. The sequence continues at coordinate 522,392 of NW_015150976.1, read as the reverse complement.
GCTGAAGGGCCACTCTGAGAGTTCGGTCCCTCCAGATTGTCGTAATGACTCTTCCCCTAAACAGCCATTTGAGGAAATCTTTGTAGCTCAGCTCAGCCTGTCTCTGCTCCTCTGATCAGAAACACACACAGCGAGCTTAAAAACAACTTTGACCTGGGAAGGGTTAAGTGGCTCTCTACTTCCATTTCTGTAAGAATAATACACTTAATACCTAAATGTATTCTGGTTGCTGATTGAGT
>NW_015150976.1:501271-521171 GCF_000732505.1 Cyprinodon variegatus | reverse complement strand
TTGTAAACATCAAACCTCTATATCAGGCGGTTTACAGATTGCTCTAACTCTGACCTGCATCTGATGTGAGCCTGTGCTTCTCTAAAACCAACGCTGTGAATTCAACAGCAGCCTTGTTTTTTGTTATTGATTTTTAAACGGACTCCAAATGTAGTATTTTAAAGTCAATTTTTTTGTCTACATAATTCAAAAAGTGTTAGAGCCATACAGGTGTTTTTTAAAACAAAATATAAATTCCTATGAACAATAAACACTTAGTAAAATGACTTGGTGAAAAAAAACATTTTTTTCCCCCTCTTGCATCGCTTGAGAAAAACAAAGACTTACAAATTTCAGCCATGTTTTTTTTTCTGGCCTTGTGTTGTTTGGAAAAAATAACGTAGAAGTCTAAACAAAGAGTTTTCCCTCACTCTGTTGTTTGATGTGGTTTGAGGTTCAAAACTCTTTAAGTTCCCCATCTACGTTCCAATTAGCTGTTATAACTAAAACATAAATAAATATAATTATTAAATTCACATTTAAATATTTGCAACATTATTTCTTACACCCATGTATAACTTAACTTATATTAAGCACTGACTGACAGCAAGTCTAAGGTTATCTGGCAAATACAGTCTTGATCCAAAGAAAGAGCAGTTATGATGTTGTCCTACAAATATGCTAGATCATCACTGCAGATAATCACTCATAAAAATACAAGGTTTATATGGTCACCACATACAGCTTTTGCACCTTATTTGTATTTTATTTTACTTTGCAAAAATCAAATTTTATATTTGGGACATTAATTCTTGAAAACCAGGGGTCTCTGAAGAATGACGGTAACAGTGATTGTGTTTTATTACGGCAGTGCCTCTAGTGGCAAAATAAAGTATTACAAGAACAAACAGAAAAAAAAAAGATTGCTTTTGATTGTTTTTTTCACTTGCTTTTCAGGGCTTCTGTACTGAGCTGAACATAATGATTAAAAAATTTGTGGCCTAACAGCTGGTTGGCCCTCACTGCGTGATGACTCTTCCTTGGTGATGTAGGAGCTTTTAGAGCATTTCAGAGCATATAACTTTTTTTTCACTTTACCTCACCAACCTAGACTAATTAGTGCAGATCCATCTCTGCCTTTTTCCGTATTTCTTTTTGTCTCTTAAGTTGTTATTTAAACTTGCTGGTATCTGATTGTACAATAACAGAAACATTTATTTTCATCCATTTCTCTGCCTCCTGCCATCACCTGCCTATTTGTGCCAACTAATGGAAATAATTGCTTTGCCTCCTCAGCATTCCACCAAGATCTCCAGCAGCCTGTTAATCACCCTTTGGTTAAAAATCTGGCGAGCCACGGCAGAATTATACTTTGGGTTGAAGACTGAGTTTAGTGTGAACTTCTTCAGGTTATTCTCCATTTGTATCTCAGATCTGACCCCTTCAACTTCCACCTGTTGAGGCCGTTTACTCTGCACTGTTCTCTAAAAATGCATGTAGAGATAAACTGTTTCTAACCAACACAAGTTTACTAACAAACAAAATTCATTTTTAAATGGTGCTCAGAAGCAACAGAAGACGATTGCTGATGGTGGCATCAATGAACAGATTTACGAGTTGGAGGTGTGTTGCACCTCGGTTGAAAGGCAGACAAGATGAGTTGGATTAAAAATAGGATCCCTGAATGCTTATTGACAGGTAGATCCAGATGAGGTGATAGTCAGGAGTCGAAATTAAAGCTTGAAAGTGTCTTCCAGGTTCAACATTGATCCAGACTCCATTTTAAAGCAGAGTAATTTTCATTTGAATGTGCTTTACTGGAGGCATCCATGTTTGTCAAAGAACAGTACTGCCACCTACTAGTTGGTGACGTCACGGTATCGGCTGTTGATCAAGTCCCAGTGCTGTATGTGGTGATTGTCACAACGCGCTATTATCCACGATGGTGACAACTAGTGCAGTATGTAAAGCAGAGAGTAATGGATTAATTACGTGTTTTTTCTCTGGCCAGACGTTCGATAGCAAATCCTCCCTCTTCAAGTTGGCAATCCAACGATGAACCCGTCCGTGGAGGATCAGGAATCGAAAGATGAAATAATTCATTTTTATCACTTTTACCCGATGTATTCCAGCATCCAGCTGCCATGCACGTGGGCATTGTCAGTTTCACTATAGCTCTGGTGAATTTCCATGGTGAAGTCCTCTGGAAATCTTCAATAATTGTTGTTGATTGCAGATGTGTCTAGTAGCTCCCATTGATTCTGCTTGTAAAGTGGGGAGAATGGCGCTAGGCTTACCGCACCGTGACATCACTGCTGGAAGATGACAGGAGGGAGGGGTTACTATATTTGGGCAAAAATGGACGCTCCCAGACTCAGTGATCACAATGAAAAATATTATATTTATTTTTTTAATGATTAACGCTACATTCATTAAATCACCATGAACGTATTAGCTTTAGGTATAAATAATGATCCATTGCTCATTGCTAACCGGACTTTTTCCTTTAAACATTTACAGCAGTCTCAGAGACAGTAGTGGTACTTTTTATCCCTGCTGTAGGGAAAAAGCTATTTTTTTTATTTGTGGTCTGGAGCACAGTACAGCTGTGGGTGGGAATTAAAGGAGATTTAGCAGAATGTTGTCCTGTTGGTTGATGATGAACTCAGTAATATTTACAACAGATGTTGATCCTCTTTCCTCCATCTGTAGTTTTCATCCACTCTTTTTGGATCAAATGATTTTTTATTTTATATTTTAACTTCTGTATCAACCACATCATCCCCAGATCTGTGATTTATTCCCGTTTGGCTTTTTCTGCTCCTTTAATTCTGCTGCTCAGCTCTCAGTCAGCAGATCCTCTATCTTTGAACCAGTAAAGTTTGTCTTCTTCATTTTTGATTCCATTTCTATGAATGAAAACCTTCTGACAGCCTGGGAAGTTGAGCCTTATAAAGCATCATTTGGTTTGTACTTTTATAGATTTAATGTTTCTGGAATAGGCCTCATTTCCACACAGAGGGACTGCAGCAGGTTTACAGGATCATTTACTGAATTTCAGAGCGTTTGTTTGATCTGATGCGGTGCATTGGTAGGAGGAAAAGGAAGTTATGACAAGTTGTAGGCAAGTTGCTTGAGGTCCAATACATGCACAAAATACTCAGTATTTTCTAATGGAAAAAATGCTCCTTTAAAAGGAGTCCTTTTTAAATTGGAAATAGTCTAATTCCTTTGTACAACCACACGGTGGCAGTGTGAGCCAAGCAATTCATCACTCATTTCCCTGAATAACAGATCTGATCTGAGAAAACCAGCAATAATTTATTTCAAAAACATCATTTAGGTAGAGGTTAAATACTTTCCTAATATGAATTTCTAAAAGTAGAATGGGAGGCAGATCTTTTAGTTATCAGGCTCCTCTCCTGTGGAACCAACTACCAGTTTTAGTCCGTGAGGCAGACACCCTGTCTACTTTTAAGACTAGGCTTAAAACTTTCCTGATAAAGCTTATAGTTAGAGTGGCTCAGGTTATCCTGAGCTATCTCTATAGTTATGCTGCTATAGGCCTAGACTTCTGGAGGACATAGGGACCCCTATTTCATCTTTTTGCTTCATTCTATCTCTATTCTCCCTCTCTGCAGATTTTTTTTAGTTCAATCTCTAACATTCGGCTCTCTCTGCTTTTTCTCATAGTAGCTTCATCTGGTCTGTTCCTGTTTGGCTGTGACTCCATCCTAGAGAAAAATATCCGCTGTGCTGCTGCCATCAACACCTTTGTTTATAGATGTTGGCGTGTTTTTCAGTGTAGTCCTGTTTCTCTGACTGTGACTAACTGGATGTCCTCTCCTCATTCTCTGACATGGGAGCTGGCTCAGAGCTTGTCTGCTTGCTTCCTGGACAGGGCCGCCTGTGGAGCTGGTTGCCTTTTGTATCTCTGCTTCTGTCTCCTTGAACCCCAGTCGGCCTCAGCAGATGGCCGCTCACACTGAGCCTGGTTCTACTGAAGGGGTCTTCCTGTTAAAAGGGAGTTTTTCCTCTCCACTGTCGCTACTAGCATGCTTAGTTTGAGGGATTGCAATCGAGTCAATGAGTCGATGCAATCAACTAGTTTTCCTTAGATAGAAAACTTTTAATCAATCTGACTGGATGATCTGGTGAACTGTAAAGTGCCTTGAGATGACATGAGTTGTGAATTGACGCTATAGAAATAAACTGAATTGATTATATATGCAGTAAAAAAATCTAATTGGTCTCTATATTGAGTTAATCATCCCATTTCTACAATGATAGAATGGAACTATAATAAAGGAATTTGGGATTAATATATTTTGAATAAAACCACTAACAGTATTTTGGTGGATCTCCAATAGCTTTAAAGAATGTCAAACATTTTTCTGTAGCATGATTGTTATGAGCTTCTAAAATGTCCTTGTTTGTGTAAAAACAGAGAAAAAAACACAACCTTTTGAAATCCATATTTGTTTTATTGATGACAGGCTGGTGATGGCTCATCGCTGCTGAATTAACCCACACTGCAAAACAGTATATAAACAAGCATGTGATCCAAGTGAAACTATAGAAAAAGAAAAACCTTTGTGCATTTCACATATAGCACTAAAAGTTCATATAGCCTGTTTTGTTTAACAGCAAAATACTAACTCCTTTTATATATTTTTTAAAAAAGCTGATAATATCTGATTTCAGCTGGCTAGACTTTCCCTTTACAACTTTTCCAGTGACCCACCTTATTTTCAGACTGGCCAATCAAAAATGCGCATCATAAAAGAATGATAGATTTATCCTAGATTCAGATTGATGCTGCTACATCTGAGGAAGCTGTGCATTAGAGAAAACTGAAAAATATGCAGCAATTATTCATTTAAGAACACAAAGCAAAACCTTCCTTGGTTTGTTGCTAACAGTACGGCTGTGAGCACAGATACAAGTGGAGGACTAACCTTGAATAGACACCATGTTTGTGTAAATCTAATTAGCTTTCTGTTTAGCCATGCCTGTGAGGCTCATGCAAACCATGCAGTACAAAATGATGACGAAGTGACAGAAAGCTGCTGAAGCTTCTTCAGTGCACCTGAAAAACTGGACTAATTAACTCACAGTAGCAGATTACATGTAAACAAATCACCTAAGTTTCACCTCGGTTCTTCTGACTGCATGTAAAAGGAATATTACACATCCCCCCGATCCATAATTTATAGGAAGTAAAGATTAGCGAATGGATTTCCTCAGGTAATCATATGGTTCGGTACCCAATGCTGTACTTTGATAAGTTTCCGTTGGTATTACCAAGTACCTTCAATCCATCCTTCTTCCGCTTATCCGGGGTCGGGTAGCAGTTTCAGTAGGGAGGCCCAGATGCCCCCCGGCCACTTGGGCCAGCTCCACCGGGGAAATCCCAAGGCACTCCGAGGTCAACATAGAAACATAGTCCCTCAAGGGTCTCCTGGGTTTCCCCCTGGGCATCCTCCCGGTGGGACATGCCAAGAACACCTCACAGAGACGTCAAGGATGCATCCTAAGCAGAAGCCCGAGCCACTTCAACTGGCTCCTCTCGACGTGGAGGAGCAGTGGCTCTACTCTGAGTCCTCCATGGATGACTAATCTCCTCACCCTATCTCTAAAGGCCAATTTATGCTTCTGACCCATATCATCTGCACCCATCAAATTGAGCATGCCCTCCAAGCAGAGGTTCTGCAACCGTCGTCGCGCACCTCAAAAAAATCCTGACTACGCGTCGGACGGTCGCAAACCCGAGCAGACCCCAAGCGAAAGTGCATGGACAAAAAGCAGCTGTGATTGGTCCTTGGTAGGCCTTTCCGGCGGTCTGTCTGGTTGTCCTTCTCGATTCAGTGCCGCGGCGCGCCGTTTTTAAAAACCGAGGAAATACTACAATGGACAATTACGATGAAAGATTACTCTGTCTTTTTGCCAACCCCCTTAACAGAACCTGTTCGTCTTCGATGTATAGCAACTCTAGATGCATCTCCGTGACCGTGATATCTTGCAGACACGCCATTGTTGTTTTGGAAAATAAACATTCCTGCTGGTGCTGCTAAAGTTCTTGTGACTATCCGCCGAAGTTTTTCGCGAGTTCTTGTATAGGCTCCCCCTTGTGCTTTGGCGGGAAACTGCTGTGCATCCGTAGAAATTCCAGACCGATGATGCATAAGCATACCAGCAAAACTGGTTCGGGACCAGACCCAAGCGACATTTGATGTGTGTGGTTGCAGAAGTCTAATCTGCTCTTAAGGGAGATCCCAGACACACTAGCGAGGAAACACATTTTAGCCGCTTGTATCCAGGATCTTGGTCTTTCGGTCATGATCCAAAGCTCATGCCCGCAGATGAGGGTAGGAACGTAGATCGGCCGGTAAATCGAGAGCGTTGCTTTTTGGCTCAGCTCTCTCTTCACCACAACGGACCGGTACAGCGCCCGCTTTACAGGAGATGCCGCACCGATCTGCCTATCAATCTCCCGCTCCGTCTTCCTCTCATTCGTGAACAAGACCTCGGGATACATAAACTCCTCCACTGGGGGCAGGACATCCTCCCCAACCCCAACAACCGAGTACCTATGAAATCAAATGGATATCGCGGTACCTAAGCGCATACTTGTGACACAGAGGCAGCGGATAAGGTGGATATTTTCCATAGAAGGCCTGCCGTCAGAAGCTGCTGCTAAAGAAAGAAAAAAAACATGGCTGACAGAAAGCGATAGAGAGGAAGGCTCCATCTTGTTAAATGCAGTGAAGTTGACCCTTGCTGCAATATGTGACATGAGTGCAAGACCAGCTTAGGGAATACTGCTAATCCGAGGAAACGTCTGGTTAAGTTTAAGATTTTTCCTGGAGGCTGAAGTTGGTATACCTTTCACCAGCATCAGATCTGCAGCTAGAAAGTCTGCATTTCTGCTCATTAGCATCTGATAGCAGCTCCAGGTCTGCAGCCATCAACGCGAGGCCACATCATCACCTGTCTGCTTCGTGCAAATAAGGTCATAGCTGCATGTTTAACTCCTCCCAGCCAGAAACTACCGCACTCATCCTCAACAGCCTTTCTCTCTGTGTCGTTTGCCAGCAGGTCTGCAAACACTGATGCAAACTAAACCAAGCAACTAAATTGAAGTTCAGAAAAAAAGTGGAAACCTCGCCAGCCCCTTTGCTTTCTTAAGTCGGCACTAACACTCAAAAGGTTTGACCTGCGTTCACCCTTGTTTTCAGCAGCACCTAGAGCAAAACGTGGTATTTGGCATTTAAGAAACGCATCTTTTTCAAACATGGGTTGATCTACTAACAATCAGCCTTTGGCTCCTTTGCCCATTAGCATAAAAAGTTGGTCTAACCCCTCACTGTCCATCTTTGACAGATTTGTATATTTCTGATTAAGAAACCAAAATGGACATGTGTTTGTGTGTGAAGGTTCGGGTAATTCAGCAATGCTAGCAGCATAAAAGGCACGTAGAGGAAGCTTACACTAAAAACTAAAACAGCACAAAGAGAAAAAGATTCGTTTGATACTGTACCAAAGCAGAGGCTTCTCTAAATTGTCCTTAGGTGTGAGTGTGTGTGAATGGTTGTGTGCCTTTGTGTGTCTCTGTGTTTCCCAGTGACAGACTGGGGAACCTGCCTCTCTTCCATAGACTGCTGGAGATAGACCCCGGCCCCACCGCGACCCTGACAGGACTAAGTGGGAGAAAATGGATGAGGATGGATATTGGTCAAATATGCATTAAATGTCGTCATTAAACTACATTAAATATGCAATAAAATGCACCTGGTTTCATGAGTATATTGCGCATTAATCAGCTCTTTATTATGCTCTTGGTAAAGTAGCATAACAAAGTAAATAATAAGTACAGCCCCGATTGGATAATACGGCAAAATGCATCACTTCCTGTGAGGCTAAACCTCTTAGGGGGTCATGAAGCTGGCTGCTGATTGGCCAACACACTGAAGGACTTCTGACTGACAGCGAGGAGGTTCTACAGAAGTTTATTATTTCAGTGGAGCTATTTTCACCCATTGTACTGATGAGTTTTATGTGTTTAAGCATTTAATGATGCAATACGTGATGTTTGGATTTAATTAACACCAAGTAATAAAGATAAAAAAAAAAGGAAAAGTCTGATATTAACTTTGACTTAGTTAAAAAAAATGTTTGATGCTGCGAAGGACGAGAGACAAACATGGCTGGACATCCAGTATAAAATTTGATGTTTAATAAAGCAGGAGCTGAACTTTTCAAGCAGCCTTGTTGATGGATGTGTAAATATAGCCAACAGACGGCAACAGCATAAAACAATATTTATGTTTGCCGACCACTAGGCTGGACTTTTTTGGCTAGAAAAATCAACTTTAAACTGTGGCTAATCTAGCTAGCTTGTGTGCAAACAGGCTGTGCTTCCTTCTACAGTTACGTCTCTGTAAAACCTGGTTCACATGGGGAAATTTTAAAATAATCGGGTTATTTTCAATACTCAATGGACATATGATGGTAAAAAATGAAATGATGGTCCCAAATTCTTTCCAAGCTGACCCCATCACTCTTGAAGGGATTCAACATTAATTGTAAAATAGACTTTATTTAAGAACAATGTTTTTTCAACCCTAAATACAATGCAGCAATAAAGCTGCTTAGTTTTTATTAGTGTTGCTCCAATGCCATTTTTTGGCCCCGATACCGATACCTGGCTGTGCAGTGTTGGCTGACACCGATGCCATCTGTTTGAAATCTATGTGTGTGTGTATATATGAAGAACTGCATACTATTTGGAAGTAAAATAATTACCATCATGGCTTTGTCAAGCTGCTGCCTACCTTTGTGAAGCAGGAACGTTTTATTGCCTACCTAGAATGGGTGACAATAGTTGAATAAACTTTTGGCTCTATAAATGGTATCTGTGTCCTATTTGTTGGTACTCAACGATACCAATACCATTTAAGTGCTGGATCAGGGCCCTGCCTGATACTGGTATCGGTGCAACATTAGTTTTTTTTTTACATTTTAATAAAATGTAAGACTGCAATGCATTATGGGTGAATGAAGTAAGCTAGGTCTGGTATTGCTAGCCCCTTCCAACCAAACAGCAATGAGTAATGTTAACTCTTTTCAGTTGGAACTGGAGCGCAATAAAATGTATTAATGCAGAAATCATAACAGGTGATGAAGATGAGGAGGAAGAGGCGAGAGTTTGCTGAAGAACAGCTGCTGCTTAGATGGAGGGCTATGCTACAAAAAAGCTCTTGTTTCTACCTGAGGCTGTTTGTGGTTAACATTGGGATTAAAATATTTTGTAAGACACATTAGTAACATGTGTTACAATGACATTTGCTCATCTTCTGATTTGATTTTGAGTGTGAATGGCCACATTCAGCGGGGGAAAATTCAGTATGGACAATCGTTTCTCTACCTTTTATGTACCTCGTCCAAAATATTTAGGTTATATGTTCTATACTTATGCTGCTATAGGCTTAGACTGCTGGAATGACTATGACCTTGATGAATGAGAATCTTCACCAGCACATCATTAACTTATTTAAACAAAAAGAGACTATTCTAACTTCTTCTCTCCTACACTTTTCCTATGAATATTCCTCTATGTGCTATACTACAAAAATATAGTGAAAAAACAAAAAAACAATTTTTAACAGCATCATTTTATGGAGGTATTAAAGTTTGGCTTGTATTTGCAAAATAAGTCAAATTTCCAAACATAAGCAGAAATCTGCATTGGTCACACTAGCATAACTGGAGGAACACTTTCTTTTTCTTTTTTTTTTAGAAATGCTAAAACATCACACCCACACACTTTCCCTCATTCACGCACTGTCCTGTTTCTAAAGCTTATGTGACCGTGCTAAAAGAATCTGTACAATATTTAAATACTGTATTTATAGAAATAAAAATACTTATTATCTTGTCAGGGCTTTATGCTTAGAAACACCTGAATTAAAGCCAAGCTGGGAGCAAAGCTACTCATAGGTCAAAACAAAGAAGGCAACAGGGAGGTAAAGGCTGTGCTTGCTTTTCAGAGTATGGAGCACAGTTCACAGTTTTCTTTCTGACTTTACTTTTTCTGGTGTATTCAAAGCAGTAATAATGTATTCCTATTATATTGGGGTACCTCAGCTAATAGGTTGGGGATATCATTATCCTTATCGATTCTTCAGTGAGCTTTATTCCTCGATTAAAACAATTCGGCGAACACTAGTGATAAGCCTAAAAGCAGCTTACTAAGGCTACGTTCACACTGCAGACTGAAGTGACCCAAATCAGATTTGTTTTGCCCACATGTGACCTGGATCTGATCTTTTCATGGCAGTCTGAACGACAAAGATCCGATTTTTTCCAATCTGACCCAGGCCACTTGGCTATGTGGTCCTGAATCCGATACGAATCTGATCTTCTTAAATGCGACCTGTGTCTGAACGGCCAGGTTGGATTCATCCGACCTGAACGCCATTAATACCCGACAAAGGTCACTATTCTGCGTCTTGTTACGCAGAAGCGGCAAGAAAAACAACAACCATGGCAGATGATGATGCGGATAGTAGTATCTATGTTTAACCATATTGAAAAGAATGTCATTTTATGGTTGGAAAAGACCGCTAGATGCGCGCAGGCACTACACTTCCGTAAACATGGAGCACACTGGCCTGTGACATCATCCCATCCTCTACTGCGCATGCGGGACACTGGCGTTGTATGACTGCAGGTCACACAGGTGATCACATACAAGTCGCATATATTTGGAAATATGACAGCAACGCAAAAAAAAATTGGATTTCACAAAAAAATCGGAATTGAGCATCAAGGCCTGCAGTGTGAACGTAGACTAAGACTACGTTCACGCTGAAGTGAAGTGACCCAAATCCAATTTTTTTGCTCATATGCAACCTGGATCTGATCTTTTCATGGCTGTCTGAACAACTCAGATCTGATTTTTTTCCAATGCCACCCAGGCCGCTTGGCTCTGTGGTCCTGAATCCGATACGAATCTAATCTTTTTAAATGCGACCTGCGTCTGAATGGCCAGGTCACATTCATCCCACCTGAACGCCAATAATACCCAACAAAGGTCACTATTCTGGGTCTTGCTACGCAGAAGCGGAAAGAAAACCGACAACCATGGTGGACGATGATGTAGAGAAGAGTATTAATGTTCAACTATCTTGAAAAGATTGAGTTTTTAAGGTTATGAAAGATCACTAGATGCACTCCAGCACTACCATCCATGTTTACTTTCATAAACACAGAGCACGCTCACTTCCTGTAGCATCATTGCATCCTCTACTGAACAAGCGGGATACGTTGTACGAAAGCAGTTCACACAGGAGATCACATATTTGGAAATGTGAACGGTAACTCAAAAAAATCTGATTTTACAAAAAATTGGAATTGAGCATTAAGGCCTGCAGTGTGAACGCAGCCTAAATGTTCAATCAGTTTGACCTGCATAGTGCAGCCGTTGCTAAATATGAATGAATTACTGTGTAAAAGGTCCAGATAGAAATGTGTAGAGCCAAAGTGGGGCCATAAAGTTTATTTAAAGATATTTGTGGTGAAACATATTAATATTTTAATGACATAAGTTGTTCCCACGGTTCCTGAATGCAACACCTGGGAATATTTTGTTCAGATGACATCGAAATCCCGCCCCCATACCCAGGGGGCAGCAGTTTTAAACCGGCAAAAAGCTTAAATTTGAAAAGTGGTTTAAAATATCTCTTTTCAGTTTTAAATCTTTTATTTACAATTTCAAAAATACTTTTCACTTTCAAACTCTTTCTTTTTAAATAAATAAACAAAAGAATGTTTGAAGCACTGCGACAGAATGGCGACCTATCCAGGGTGGACTGGTGATGAGGGGCGCCGTCCCCACAGTCGCCCTGATGGATGAAACTGGAGAAACGGATGGATGGATGTTTTGAAACAAACTTTATGGCCTCAATTTAGCTGAATAGGAATGTATTTGTGTTTCACAATTTTAGATCTATTTAATGGGGTTAAATACTATATTAGTAAACCATAGCTGCATGCAGCCAGGTTTCAGTGAACCCTCCTAAACCTTCTCCTCAGACAGGAATGTAGAATTTGATTTGTAGTATTTAGCTCCTTTACAAATGAGCGCCATACTTTGTTTATTTTAAGCTGATGTAAAAGAAGAAATGATGTGGAAATTACACATGAATATGTCTGTTTAAACAATAACTTGTTAATAAAAAAGCCATGACATCATAATCCTACTGTTTCCTGGTAGCTTTCTTTAAAATATCAGACTTTAGTTGTTGATCATGTGACTGATGTGTAAAAAAAAAAATGTTTTTCATTTCAATTTTACAAAATACACATAGATTTTGTTATAAGCAACTCCATTGGAAAAACATTTTAACAAGAAGGTGAGTTCTATTTATTATTGTAGCATTTAAAAAAATGGCAAATTTATTTTTGGAATTAAAATTTGCACAATTTAAAGGTCAAAGGAAACGCAGCCAATAGCGGGTTGACAATCAACAATAGTATCAGTCATCTTCAATGCTGATATGAACGCTCGTCACTTTCCTATGCTGGCTGAGTATGTAGCAGGTTGAACGTTTGTTCCAGAGAATGTGGATGTAAAGCCTGTCACTACCTGATCTGTCCTAGAAGCACGATCCGTTTCTGCACATGCACCAAAAGAATAAGATCCGGGTTGCTGAAAACTATTCTAACGATTCTGAAAATACTTATTTATATATTTAAAACATTAAAGGTGCTGTAGGAGATCTTGGAAATCTTGGTCTATATTTTTGAACATACACAACCATGCCTCTCCGTTCAGACCACCCCTCGGAGCTACGCCTTCAAAACACATGAATGCGCATGTTGTCTGCAGCGCGTCTAGATCAGTAGGAGTAGCGCGTCTGAGCAGCTGAAGCAGCAAGTCGCTGATCTAGGAGCTGGCAGGGAGACAGGCAGCACTGATGATGCAGAGCGCTATGATCACTTCTCTGAAACAGTTTATTTTAATGCCTAAATCAACTTAAAATGCCGAAATCTTTTGTGATTGGTTGAAGTTGTTCATTGATTTCAGTAGCTGGGACCATTTATTTTTAGTTTTACTTCCAGACCTTCTATTTTACTGCTTCCTAAGTGGCTGTGGGGAGATCTTTAAGCCACATGGTAAAAAATGCGTCAGAAAAGATCTCCTACTGCACCTTTACAGAATGCTAAACTACATCGTATAGAAATTATTGAAGATTTTTCTGGAAGAAATGGATACGTTATAAATTCTCTCCATTGTATTGTGTGACGTCATCATCGGACATGCTCAGAGCAGTCACAGTAATGTTCCAAAGGCTATTTCAGTGTAAAGCTTTTTTTCATTTTTAGAACATGCAACATTTAGGCAAATACAAAAATATTAAAAAAGAACCCCCTGCCCGAAAAAGAAAAAATAATAAAGTAAGAAGAATGAAGTATTTGCCTACCAGGAAGTTATTCTGTTGGATCATGTGCAGGACGGGTCGTGCTTCTGGGACGGATCGGGTGACAGAACCTACCGGATAACATTCCCGAATAAAAGAGCTCCAGTGAAGAAATCTTTATTTACGACTGTTAGCCTTTTGTTCTGCTTTGTTTAGCAAAAAAGTTGACATGATCAGTGGGTTTCATGGTTGGCTATCTGTGAATTTGTCATTTTTAAGAATTAAATGATTATTAAGGCTAATTTATTTTAACTATAAATATCGAAGTTCGTTTAAGACTCCAAAAGCATTACATACAAACTGAGATCTAATTAATATTCAGTAAAAATGAAATGTTGTCTTTTGTATCTTCTTTTTGTATCACTGAGCCTGGTTCTGCTGGAGGTTTCTTCCTGTTCAAAGGGAGTTTTTCCTCTCCACTGTCACTACAAGCATGCTTAGTGTGAGGGATTGCTGAAGAGTCAATATGTTGATGCAATCAGCTGGTTTTGCTTAGATAGAAAACTTTGAATCAATCTGACTGGATGATCTGGTGAACTGGAAAGTGTCTTGAGATGACATGTGTTGAGAATTGGCGCTATAGAAATAAACTGAATTAAATTGATAGTTGCACCTTTTAGCTATAAGGGATTGAATCGCACTTGAGATATGTTTGAAAATGATTATTAGAGCGAAGTCAAACAAGTTGGCAAATCACCATAACAAAAATAAATGCTGCTACAAATTCTGGAAAAGTATGGAAAACTTTCCACCATATTTCCTCTTGTTATCCTTCATCATGATTTGTGTGGCTTGCCTTCAAAATACAGAGTGAAAAAATGTATAATAACACATAATAACATAATAAACATATCAGAGGTAAAGACGTATTAATGGCTTTCCCTTTTAAAACTGACTAAACAAAGCCGACTGCGTTTGTTTTCAGCCTTTTCTCACCGCAGAGCTTCTCTGTAAATAAAAAACTAAGCGCCTGTTTGATCCCTTATCATCAACTCCTCAGTCCAATGTCTGTGGACATTTTTAGCAAAAAAATATCAGCGCCTAGGATTTAATTATACTTTGCAAATCTCTAATAACTATTCATAGTTGTTATGTGCAAGCTGTATTTTGATGACTGCTGCTTCTGGGAAATCTGGGAGCTAGGTTCTGGTACAGCCTTAGTGGCTTAGGAAGTCGATGCTAGCTTTGACGGTGCGTCCAGTGGACACGTCTACCGCCATGGCTCGGATTTCTGTGTCACCAAACTGCATGAGGGTCTGGATCTCGCGCCGTGGTGCTGAGCTTTCCGTTCCGCTCACATCTAAGCGAAGCGTCCCACACTTCCTGACCCCAGGCTCACTGATGAACCCCACACTCTCCTTCTCTGAGCAGTAGACGTGGATGACGATAATCTGCTGGGATGGCTTTGCGGGGGTATAGCTGCGCTTTACCATCTCGCCCAGTGCTACGGATTGGTCAGCGGCGATGAAAGTATCGAAGACATCGGTGCACCAGCGTGTGCCATCTTTAATAAGCAGTTTCTCTGGCGGGTGCTTGCCCTCCACGAAGCGATTGAGGACGCCCACGCCGTACGTCAGGGGTGAGCGGCGGACTTTGATGACGCTGGGGTCCAGGCCGAACAGCACAGCACCTTTTAGGATGGTTAGGCCGACGTCATGGGGGATGATGATCCTGCTGCGACCGCGGAGCATGTTCTGGACAGCCTGCTGCAGCAGGGCGGACTCAGCAAAACCTCCAACCAGGAACAGGAACTTGATGTCGCTAACCTCTGGCTTCTCAAAGAGCTCGGCTGGAGAGGAAGCACAGAAAACTCAGCGTTATGTAACCTCTGTTTATTGAATCAATGGAGAGAAAATATTCAGGAGTAAAACCATCTATTTATTAGTAAATTACTGGTCTAACCACGAGTGATGCCCATTAGGAGGCCTCATGAGGCCATGCGCTCTAACAGGGTCCTCATTTAGCAGCAGATGTTTGTCTCGCACAGCACTGTCCTGCATCTTTGCTGCCCTTAAAGGTCAGTCTCAGTCTCTTCTGACCGACAGACTAATTAGACCTACAGGAGGCATCAACAATCTCCTGGATCAAAGACTAGCTGACAAACAGACGTCAGTTTTTTCAGACTGAAGAGTCTAAACAGGGAGTAAGTGGAATAGGAGCACCACAGGGGACGGCACTCTCTCCTTTAGGCCCCTGTCACACCTTTCTGATTTAGCCAGCGTATGCCTGACGCCCCATAATCTCCTAAAATGCTGGCATATGTTAAACTTTCTATTAGGGATGGAACGGTTTATGAAAACCGTCAGAACCGTTTGGTTCGACTGTCTCGGTTCGGTTCGCGTGTGTTTCGTTCGGTTCATGCGCCGCTCCTTTTTCTCATAGAGGAAGCGATTACACTCCAGAGCAGAAGGTGGCGGTACTGCAACCAAAGCCAACCACCAGTAGTAAGCAAGAAGAAGAAGCAAAGCAGCGTAGCCGGGTGTAGCAGAAAAAAATCAGTTGTTGTGGCGAATTGTGTGGGTATGGCGAGTGGGAAAGAACAGGAGTTGGAAGACGCGCCAGCAGCACTTTATAGGTCTGCTGTATGGGACCGCTTTGCATTTAGAGTGACCTACGATGACGGCGGAAAGAAAGTTGTGGATAAAAGTGCAACAGTGTGCAAGCATTGTGCAACACGTTTTGTTTATGCTAACAGCAACGCGACCAACATGTCATGCTAACAATCAACATATACCAAACCGAAAACCGTGACCACGAAACTGTGAACCGAACCGTAGATTTTGTGAACCGTTCCACCCCTACTTTCTATGTATTTTTAAAATTTGGGGCGTATCCATAGAGTATTCATAACGAGTCAAGAACTTATCTGTCTAACGACACCCGAACTTATGCATGACGCACAGCAGTATAATGCATTATGTAATGCATTACAAAGCATCAGTTAAAGCTGGTCAGCGGAGCTGCCCAGTCTGCATAAAAAAATGTCTTTGATCACGGTATTAACATGGCTGCTGTTTACCACCCACCAAAAGAAGAAATAAAAGAAAAAAAGAAAAAAGAAAGAAAGCAGGTTTGCAGTCATAGCAGATTGAGCATCATGTCTGCTAGGAAGTGTGTTGTTGGTGGGCGTGAAGGCAGGGAGGATCCATCACCTTCTGGCTCACCCTATGATGGGGATGAAATCTGGAGGAGAACTGATGGTTTCCTCCTGTGAACCCCTTTATACCAACATGCTGCCAATACGCCATTAAACAGTAGCTGGAAGTTAGAAACACGTTCAGCGCTCGTCTGGAACACGTCAGATATGTTGATATGTGTTGGAGAGAAGTTCTTGATAAGTTATGCAGAAGTTATGGTCAAGTTACTCATAGGTTTTGGATAAGCTAGACGCCAAGAATGACGAGGAACTGACACTGAACATATGTCAACCATCAAATAACTGACCTGGAACTTATGGCCCACATATGGGATACGCTGGCATACATACTATATACCTAAAACTTTTACAATGTATGCCAGCGTTTTTGCCAGATTTTCCAAATGATACGCTGTCTAAATAGTCAAGGTGCAACAGAGGCTTTACTTTGAAGACTGACAGGGGGCGGTCACAGCTACCAAAGTACAGGAAGCTGTAGAAATAACAGAAATCTGATTTATCTGTTTTCTATTGGTAATAGCTTTGCAGTATTGAATTGTCCTTTTGAGGTTTTGTATGTAGAATCATGATGAATGAGTTTAATTTATACAATAATGGATAATCATGTAACATAACTAAATCTACAAACCGGAATGCTTCCTGATGCATTGGTTCTCTCTGTGGGGTTATAGGGAGTCCATGATTTCTCTCTCATTTAAAATGTGAGATGCTTTCCCTAACCTTACGCTGACAAAATTGGATTTAACTTCTCTACACTTCCACAGGATAGAAAGTGGTGAAACTTGACAAAAGGAGGATAAGTTGTGACCTAAACTTTAGGCAGTTCTTATCTAAACTCTAAAGATTGCTTCTCATTGCTTCTTAACATGAACATAAGTTAATAATTGGATAGAACAGAGCTTACTGAGATGTTGGATTATGTGGTCTATGGTTGGCTTGAAGAGGTTGTTCATAGCATCTGGAGTCATCCTCAGCATCCCCTGAGATGACCATTTAACAAAGTCCACGCTGAAGAGGAGAGAAAAATGTCAAGCAGAGCTGAACCACAGAAATGTAAGATTTTCTTCACATATTGTTCTTCTGTCAACTGTCAAGTTATTAGGACTGTTGTCACTGAGCTGTAATCAATCAATCAATCAATCAATCAATCAATCAATCAATCAATATATCACATCTCGTAGTTTTTTTTTTCCCATATATTATATATGTAACATACAGTAGCAGACATTCAAAATGGCCGTTCCCAGTCAAAAGCCAGCATAATGGCAGCAAAATCCCCTCCAACTTCCAGCCAATGGCTTTCTCCTGGGCATGCATATGTTTTTACTCTGACTCCAACCTTTCCCTGAATTACAGGGTCTGACCAGGAGATGCCGCTTCTATTTATTAGATCTTAATGTCCACAGTAATGTCAGAAAGAATATTTTAGTACAAAGATTGATATTTAAAAATTTATTGAAGGGGACCAGCCAAGGCGCCATCAAAGAACTGTATGAAACATCTGATCAGTATGCTGGTGAAGATTCTAAGTTATCTAGGTCATAGTCATTCCAAAAATAGAAAATGATAAACAATCCACTGGGGTTTGTTTCAAAGTTTGAAGATGTTTGAAAAATGTTTGAATTGAAAGTGTCAGGAATAGCTTTGAGTTTGAGGTTCTATACAGTAGCCCAACAGTCCAACAACTGTATAAAGTTGCTCAGGGGAACAGAAGACCTCACCTACTCAGCCAGGCCAACAATTCCCTTTACCACCATTCCAAAAGGTTGGAGCCGTTCACCTGTTTGAATTTGCATGTTTTCTAAGTAAAACAAGGCTTTGTTGGGCTACTGTACTCAACGCTTTTTCTTACATTTCTAATTGAAAATTCTTCCTGGACGGGAAGCGAAATGTCTTCAAAATTGGAAACAAAGTCCAGTGGATTGTTTTTAACTTAATTTTTTTGGAGCTTCTGATAAGTAGTGTATGTAATGTCTGCAGTACTTCTGTTTTTCACTCACTTGCTTTTGCGCAGAGCATGGTCCACGCTGTGACCTCGGAACTTCTTGTAGTAGTCAATGAAAGAGAAGGGCAGGTTAATGTTGAGCGGGTTGGTTCTGTCAGGAGCAGCTGCTCTCTTCCGAGACTCAAACGCAATCATCAGGTCCACCCAGGCGGCCGGCCTCTTTATCTTAAATTGGTCAATAAAATCTTGGCCAAATATCTTGCACAGCAACTTCTCAAATTCATAATCGACCCCGATAGATCCATAAGGTCCACCTGAAAAAAAAGAAGAGGTTTTATAAGCGAGGCAGGTTAATAAATACAGTGGCAGTGAAAAGACAATTACCCGAGGCCTTGTAGAGCTCTTTTAAATGTCCTTCTGGAAGACGAATCTGATGAACAGTCAGATCCACTGTTCCTCCACCACAGTCCATTACCACGTACCGGTCACCTGCAAATAGCAAAGGTGTAAAATAAAACACACCAAGCCATGAAAACGGCGATTTTCCTCTTACATCTTCCTTTAGAGCATTGTTTCAACATATGGTGACTTCTTTTCAAAAAGCTCCCCATTCTCAGCTGACTGTTAAAAGTAATGTTGATTGGTACGATTTGATAGAATCTCACACTGCTAGTGACCAAAGAGAACAGGTATGAGTTCAAGGTGTGAAAATCAGACACCTAGATCCGCTAAAAGCAGTGGCCTCTCCAGAAATGTTTCATAGGGGGGCCAGATGTGGCCACTAAAAATCTTGGGGTGGCCACTGAAACTAAAAGCCCTAATTTCAGGATTTTAATCTACTATTGTGGTAAACCTGCCTGTAGAAATCATAAAGACTTAAATAAACACCTACTTATATCTTGGTTTATTGTGTGATTTTTAATGTTACGTTTGTGGTTGTGCATAATGGGATGAAATGCTAAACTACAGTACCCTGGCCAGTGGGGTGGCCAGGGTACTGCATAGGGTGGCCGTGGCCACCCCTGGCAACCCCCTAGTGGCGCCATTGGCTAAAAGGCATCTTTTTTATTGTATATAGAGGGAATTGTGTTTCTTTGTTGATGAAAGCAAAGACAATTGTTTGGTAAAAAAGACTTTGAAAAAAGAATGTAACTTTGGTGCTTTCTGATGTTATTTATTCCAGGGTTTATACAGGAATTAGTTACTCTAATTTAACCCTTTAAAGCCCAATCCAAGAATAAAACAAAACAGAAAATTACTTTTTTTTTGTTTGTTTTGAAGTCCTTATTTGGCCTTTTAACAAAATTTGTAAAAAGAAAAAACAGAAATACATTT
>NW_015150976.1:497772-499596 GCF_000732505.1 Cyprinodon variegatus | reverse complement strand
CAAAAAAGTACTCCAGAGTGTTGTTCAGCATGGGGGTGAGTAGAAAATGAAGGCTAATCATGTTTTGGGTGTACTATTCCTTTAACGATATGTGTAATAAACCCTTGTAATACATGATTTATCTTTATCTGTAACACGTAATAATAATATTGAACTTTCTCACAGTTCATTTCTTTTTTTTGGGGGGAAACGTTTTGTTTTATGCTCTCCTCTCAGCCTCCATCCAGGACTTAGAGGGTGAATTGGAGCTAAGCTGTCATTTTTACCTATATCAATGTTTTTAGTTGAGTTTGTGTGCGTTTGTCTGTCTGTGTATAGGATAAGTTGAATAGTTATGAACGGATTTTAATGAAATTTTGTACCAAAGGTGCATCTCAGTCCAAAGAAGAACTCATTAACCTTTGGAAATGATCCAGATCATGAGCCGGTTTTAGCTGCGGGTCATAATATGGGGCAACATTTGCTGTTTGGTGGAGGTCTGTGCTCTCTGAGAGCTTTTATAGATATCTTTCCTGTGTTTGGGTATTTTCATATCTATTTTAAAAACTGACTGCAGATGCACATTAGCTTATGCTATTATCTGCTCCCATACATCTACACGGTCTTTTCCTAAATCAAAGCGGACGTCTGCTCTGCAGCCTGGACCCAGAGAGAATGGTTTTATCGAATATGGGCCAGAAAGCCCTTTACTACAGATACACAAAAGCAATAAACAAAAGACATCTTCAGAACCGACCGGTCTGCATCTTGATAGAAAAACCTCAGAAAAAAGCCCCCCCAATTAAAAAATGAAAAGGTGATCTATAATGGAGGATTTTTCACGGTGCCATCGCCACAATCTCGTTTTTATCAGTTATTAATTGGGATGTTGTCAGGGTTCTGCAACATCTGGTCGTTAGTTTCTTTGTATTTGTAGTTGTTTTTTTAGCAGTGTTTTGTTCTTGAGTTGCTCTCTGTTGCCCCCTGGTGTCTGTTTCCTTTCCCCTTTGGCTTCCTTCTAGATGATTCCATCCACACCTGCTCCCAATCAGATCATTAGTCCAGTCTTTCTTCTGTCTCCTATATATACTCTCCCTGTGCGGTTGTGCTGGTTCCTCATCTTCTCCTGGCTCATCATGTATGTTTTCCCGGATGTCTCCTAGATTCTGTTTTTTTTTTTTCTGTATTCGTTATTTTGGATTTTTGGATTTCTGCCTCAGTTGCCTGTGAATACTCATTAAATTAGCAAAACTCATCTCAGCCTACTAATCTCTGCATTTGGGTCCTCAAAACTAATGATGGGTTAATGAGGCATCTTGACTCGTCGCCAAACTGCATTGATGCTGCGTTGATACCGTCTCACAGAATACTGACACCTGCTGGACATTTAAAGAGACTACAGGCAGATCATTGAACAGAATAAACTGAATTGATTTGATGACCCAGGACAATTATATAATTTAACTTATTGTAGGTTATATTATATAATTTCATATCTATGTTTAAATTGAAAATATCTTTGATATTTTTAGATGCAGCCAATAAATAATGTAAACATTTATCATAATGTGAAAATTTAGGGGAAAATGTGAATGAGGATACTTGTGGACTAGGATTTGAAATCATAACTTTAAAACAATAAGTACAGTAAAAACAGCAAATAAACTAAGAGTCAATTTGAAATTAACTTTAATTCAAATAATTTGAGTGATAACTGAGAGGAAAAGGATGACTCAACAAGAAAATAAAAATAAAAACGCAACACCTGAAAAGTTCCTGTTCCTTTTAGGCTGCTTTAAAATTTAAGATCATTTTAATGATAAACTGCAAAAGATGAGACATTTT
>NW_015150976.1:488916-497487 GCF_000732505.1 Cyprinodon variegatus | reverse complement strand
AGTGTTTTGCTCTACGAGCTTCATGTGTGTTTTTCATGTTTTTAGTATTTTTGGGATGTTTTTTTTTTTTTACAAACGCTCTTTTTTTAGCAGGAGTTCGATTATAATAGAAGAAACAAGCCAAAGGCCTGACTTTTAAATGTTTTAATCAATGAAGCAAAGATGGCCGATTATTGTCCCACAGAGACAGACTGCAGGGGGGCGCTCACCTTGATGCTGTGTCTCTGTGGAAAAAGTTAAAGCCAGAATAAGGCTGGATTTTCACTTCTACAGAGCCACACACAACATGGAGGATTTTATTCAGCTGTGGGGTTTTAATAACATTGTATATACTGTGTGTGTCAGATGATGGAGATTTACAATATAAGAAGCTCCTCATTTAATGATTTTTAGCTGACACTTGTTTTACAATAATTGATTCTATTGTTTGAATTGTGTAAGTAGAGTTTTGTTAAAAGTGAAAAAAGCTTAAATCAACTTGATGCTTAGTTCTTAGCAGAGAATGTGAATAGAGTGGATAAGGGTGCAGTTCCCGCGCCCCACTCAGGAGGATGTTCGCTCATTCGCTCCGCTGCTCAAAGTTGCACCAGGACTCTCCGCTCAAAATCTGCTACCTCTCACCTTCATTTTCCTGCTGCTCTGGCGAAATCGCTCCACGCTTGCTCAGATTTTCAGGAGAAGGCCTTTTCTGACATTTTTCCTTCATGTAATGATGCCAGGGCCCTGAGACACACTGCGTTTAATTCAATGATGTGACCGATACATGAGTATTATTAACTGGGTGTTAAATTATCGCAGCTGTGAACATAACACCTCGCTCCATTTATATTGCCCTGCGCTTCCTATTTGATTATTAATTAATTTTAATAGACTACATGAAGAAAGGTCACTTTGCTTCCCATTGCAAATGAGATAACAGCGTATAATGCATGTATGTGATCCATTTTGAATAAAATGTTTAATTGATGCTGTGAAGGCATCGGAGCGAGCTGGAGCGGAGTCAAATCCTCGCTCCAGCCTTTGAATTGAAAACTGCTCTGCGCTCCACCACTCGCTCCACGCTCCGCTAACAAGCTCTGGTTCTTAGCTTTTGGTGCAATTGGTTGAAAAAAAAACACCTTTTAGTTTGTCTTTTATATGTTTAACAAAACTGAAGTGATGGTGTCTATCGTGGCCTTCTGTTCCAAAAAATACCAACATGTTCACCAAAGGCCGTGGGTGGCAACAGGTGGTTTTTGGCTTTGTATGCACTTCTGACTTGGCTTATTTATTGTAAAAGCAAAGACAAAATAATTGTTTGAAGCTCTAAAAAAAGTGTTCAAAAAAATCCTTTTACAAAACCTCCCATCCACACCAGACATTCCACCATCACTCAGTGTGTTCTTAATTACTCCAATGAAAGGGAGGGTCCAACAATTAACCTTAATCTAAATAATTCCAAATATAAAAAATAAATTACCAATTTTTTTTTAACTTGAATATATTTTACGTACCAAAAGAAGAAAACTAAATTGGAAGAAAAAACGAATTCCAAACATTTTGCGTAAATGGCCAAAACTAACCCTAACTGTGGTTTGTTTTTTGATTTAAGCTCTAAAACCTGGTAAAATCAAAATCAACCACATTTAAATAATAAAAATATATAAAAAATACATTAAAAAATATCTGTGTAATATAATATGATGTCTTTTAAGGCTTCAGCTTTTTAAAAACCCTGATCTTGAGTCTTCAATGTAGTAATTATATCTCAGTCAAAACGCATAAAGGTCTAAAAAACTAAAACATGGAGATATACATAAAAGAGTAAAACATAGAAATAAAAACCTATTATGGCTTAGTAAACATAATTCAAATAAACAGCTGAGTGTTAGTTTTCCAAAAGAATAAACATGCTTTCTGGAATTTTCTGAACATAAGGCGACAGAAACAGCAAAGCAAAGTAACCCTGAAAGAAAAGGACGTTAGAATGAGGTAAAGGAAGGGAAAGACACTACCTTCTTCCAGCTCCGACCAAAGCTCCCCTATGACATTTTCCACCAAAAAGGTGCGGCTCTGTCGGTTGCGCCGTACATGCTCCTTAGCTGGTTGTTAACAGAGAGAACATGTTGGAATGAGAGTCAAGATGGCATGAGGCTCTGCTGTGTGAGGCTGTGATGCTGACATTCACTATGAGGCAAGCAGCAGGCTGAGGTGAAAACATCCACCCCTTCATGAATCATGTAAGAAACCACATTAAACAAACGGAAAACTAATTACTGTTTTATTTCACACACTGTAATTATATTTCCACTGAGTGATCAGAAAAACCGTGCTCTCTGAACACAGTAGTAGTCATTCAAAATGTCCCTGCTTCCCTTGGCCGGTCCATGGCTGGTTCCGTTTTAAACATCATTCTTTCTACTAAAATATTCTTTCTGTCATGAATTGTGGACATTAAGATCTAAAGAGAAGCGCCATCTCTTGGTCAGACCCTGTCATTTAGGGAGAAGGAGGGCGTCTTCCACTGGCTGGAAGTTGGAGGGGATTCTGCTGGGAGTTGCAGGGAAGTTGGCTGCCATTCTGCTGGTGTTTGACTGGGAAGGGCATTTTGAATGGCTGATACTGTAAGGCTACGTTCACACTGCAGCCTGAAGTGACCTAAATCCGATTCATTTTTAGTCCATATGAGACCTGAATCTGACCTTTTCATGGCTGTATGAACAACTCAGATCCGATTTTTTTCCAATGTGACCCAGGCCGCTCGGCTCTGTGCGCCTGAATCTGATCTTTTCAATGTGACCTGTGTCTGAACGGCCAGGTCGCATTCATCCGACCTGATCGCCATTAATACCCAACAAAGGTCACTAATCTATGTTTTGCTATGCAGAAATGAAAAGAACAATGACCATGGTGGACGATGATGCAGAGAGCAGTATTTATGCTTAACCATATTGAAAAGATTGAGTTTTTAAGGTTGGGAAAGATCAGTAGATGCGCTCCTGCACTACCATCCATGTTTACTTCCGTAAACACAGAGCACGCTGGCCTGTGATGTCATTGCGTCCTCTACTGCGCATGCGGGACACTTGCGTGGTATGACTGCAGTTCACACAGGAGATCACATATATTTGGAAATGTGAACGGCAACGCAAAAAAAATCTAATTTCATAAGAAAATTGAAATTGAG
The DNA here is from genome assembly GCF_000732505.1 of Cyprinodon variegatus. Taxonomy (NCBI): domain Eukaryota; kingdom Metazoa; phylum Chordata; class Actinopteri; order Cyprinodontiformes; family Cyprinodontidae; genus Cyprinodon; species Cyprinodon variegatus. Next base: position 494,321 of record NW_015150976.1, on the reverse strand, counting down.
CATCAAGAGCTGCAGTGTGAACGTAGCCAAAGAGTGGTTTTGAACAGTGGTGATTGATATCCTTAATGAACAGTGAAAAGCAGTGTGTGCAAGGCTGACTAAATGTTACAGAAACTGCTAAAAACTTCTAAAAACTGTCAAAAGAGAAAGTTTTACTGCTATTAATGGGAGAAGCTGGATATAGATCTTGTGCTTCTAGACCTCACTGATGGACGGGGGGACTCCATATACAAGTGATCAAAAACGCAAACTTGCCCTATAAAATTTTAATATATTGTGGGGTATCTGAGAGATAAATTGGAATCAATCCTGGAAGAGGAGGATCAGCATCAGGACTACAGATACGGATCAGTCCCTGTTAATTCTTAAATGTCTTAACAAAAAAACGGAAAATGCAGAGGAATTAAAACTAAAAGAAAATGTTTTTTATGAACACAAAGAAAAATGTATCAGAGTTCACTGTGGCTGGTTCATTTCAGCTTCTATATTAGTTTTTCACTCTACTTATATTAGTGCAAATTCATTTTTAATCAGTAGGTTGTATATTTAATGTTATTTATTCTTTGCAGCTTTTCAATTTTTGTTTTAGTTAATTGGATAAAAATGTTTATTAGTTTAAGGCAAAATTAACTAATTTCATATGCATGTGGAAATATTTTATCAGCATTACATCAATTTGACTAAATGCTAAAAAGATTTGTTTGTCATCATAGTTTAGAAAAACATCTCAAGCGGGAATTTTGAGTAAAAATATCTAAATGTGGTGGTGTTTTTCCCTGAAGATGAGTTATTCTGTAGTATTCGTGTCTTTGTGGATTTTATACGACGTTTGCAGCCATCATTTTACCATCAGTTTATCTTTTTTTCAGGCTGTTTCGTGCAGAAAGAGACCAAGTTTGGAGGGAAATATTAGCGTGTTCCCCTTGAAACAAGTAAAAGGTGAACTTTTTAAGTTTTGTCTATCTCTCATGTTTCTCTCGATAAAACGGCCGCAGCGTTTGTAGAGATTCAGTAAGCTTGATATAATTGGAAAGAGGAGAACGACAGCTCTTTGCAGATATGCGAACATGCTATATTGATATTGAAATACTCATATGTACAGGCGCCGAAAGTGCAAAAGCCGTCCCTGGGTCGCGGACAGCTTGTTTGGGACTTGTGGAGTAAAAAATTTTGAGATATGTCTGTTCATAGCCTCAATGGCTCCAAACAAAGAACATGAGAGATCAGAATGAGTCACATAGCCTCTTTCATGGCATGAAGGGGAGGACTGTTGTTTTGAGAAGATCCATCTGGCCAGTGACCTAACAGGGAATGGCCTTCATGAACTAAAGTTGTTTTTACTCCAAATCTTCAAGTGTGAGAAAGTTCTTTATGCAGGGGGTGGGTTGGTTCCCCTGGGGGGTGTTGGTGTGATTTTGTATAATTGTATGTACTGAAATGCTTCAGTCAGAGAGTCCTATCTCTACGTCTGAGGACGTTAAAGAAATTTCAACCTTATTTCTGGCAAGAAATTCCTCTGCCTCAGCTTCCCAACTTCACAGACTCAATGAACTTTGAGAGATTAAATACATGTTAGCCACTATTAAGAGCCGCTGTAGAGGGTCCAAAGAGCCACATGTGGCTCTGGAGCCGCAGGTTGTAGACCCCTGGCCTAGTGTAACCTAAAANAAAATTGAAATTGAGCATCAAGAGCTGCAGTGTGAACGTAGCCAAAGAGTGGTTTTGAACAGTGGTGATTGATATCCTTAATGAACAGTGAAAAGCAGTGTGTGCAAGGCTGACTAAATGTTACAGAAACTGCTAAAAACTTCTAAAAACTGTCAAAAGAGAAAGTTTTACTGCTATTAATGGGAGAAGCTGGATATAGATCTTGTGCTTCTAGACCTCACTGATGGACGGGGGGACTCCATATACAAGTGATCAAAAACGCAAACTTGCCCTATAAAATTTTAATATATTGTGGGGTATCTGAGAGATAAATTGGAATCAATCCTGGAAGAGGAGGATCAGCATCAGGACTACAGATACGGATCAGTCCCTGTTAATTCTTAAATGTCTTAACAAAAAAACGGAAAATGCAGAGGAATTAAAACTAAAAGAAAATGTTTTTTATGAACACAAAGAAAAATGTATCAGAGTTCACTGTGGCTGGTTCATTTCAGCTTCTATATTAGTTTTTCACTCTACTTATATTAGTGCAAATTCATTTTTAATCAGTAGGTTGTATATTTAATGTTATTTATTCTTTGCAGCTTTTCAATTTTTGTTTTAGTTAATTGGATAAAAATGTTTATTAGTTTAAGGCAAAATTAACTAATTTCATATGCATGTGGAAATATTTTATCAGCATTACATCAATTTGACTAAATGCTAAAAAGATTTGTTTGTCATCATAGTTTAGAAAAACATCTCAAGCGGGAATTTTGAGTAAAAATATCTAAATGTGGTGGTGTTTTTCCCTGAAGATGAGTTATTCTGTAGTATTCGTGTCTTTGTGGATTTTATACGACGTTTGCAGCCATCATTTTACCATCAGTTTATCTTTTTTTCAGGCTGTTTCGTGCAGAAAGAGACCAAGTTTGGAGGGAAATATTAGCGTGTTCCCCTTGAAACAAGTAAAAGGTGAACTTTTTAAGTTTTGTCTATCTCTCATGTTTCTCTCGATAAAACGGCCGCAGCGTTTGTAGAGATTCAGTAAGCTTGATATAATTGGAAAGAGGAGAACGACAGCTCTTTGCAGATATGCGAACATGCTATATTGATATTGAAATACTCATATGTACAGGCGCCGAAAGTGCAAAAGCCGTCCCTGGGTCGCGGACAGCTTGTTTGGGACTTGTGGAGTAAAAAATTTTGAGATATGTCTGTTCATAGCCTCAATGGCTCCAAACAAAGAACATGAGAGATCAGAATGAGTCACATAGCCTCTTTCATGGCATGAAGGGGAGGACTGTTGTTTTGAGAAGATCCATCTGGCCAGTGACCTAACAGGGAATGGCCTTCATGAACTAAAGTTGTTTTTACTCCAAATCTTCAAGTGTGAGAAAGTTCTTTATGCAGGGGGTGGGTTGGTTCCCCTGGGGGGTGTTGGTGTGATTTTGTATAATTGTATGTACTGAAATGCTTCAGTCAGAGAGTCCTATCTCTACGTCTGAGGACGTTAAAGAAATTTCAACCTTATTTCTGGCAAGAAATTCCTCTGCCTCAGCTTCCCAACTTCACAGACTCAATGAACTTTGAGAGATTAAATACATTTTAGCCACTATTAAGAGCCGCTGTAGAGGGTCCAAAGAGCCACATGTGGCTCTGGAGCCGCAGGTTGTAGACCCCTGGCCTAGTGTAACCTAAAATAGTGTTACACTTTCATCGACTGGTTAATTTGCTCCAATAATTATGCCAAATACTGAAAGATATTCGCATGACATTTGGAAGGAAGTAAGGCTGTTAAAAATTTCCCTCCTTCTCTTTCACTTTAACTTAACCAAAGATTTCTCTCCTGCTTAAAATTAAATGATGTCTCCTGTTGGTGCGACTTGTATAAAAACCTTCTCATACATGCCAAGCAAAGACAACATATTTTAATCCTATTTTTGCAAATCCTCATTGTTTTTGTGGCTTATGCTACTGTACCATACCTCTCTCCATCTCTAATGTCCTTGTGACCTTCCAGTTTCATAAGGTGAGAACTTTCTGCAGCAGCTGTGTTGGAAGTGGAGTACTTAAAGCTAGCAGCCATGTGAAGTTAGGTTAATGACTGAAGCAGGAAGAAATGCAGGAATTAAATGTCAAAGGAGCATTTCCTCCTGCTAGAAGTGCAGAGATAGAAAAAAAAACACTCTAAGCTGTGCAGAGGGCATAGTGAAAGCACACCGGGTTCCAGAAACAATGTTTTAACCCAAAGTCAAAGCAAAAACTGCAAACCTTTCATCATAACAAAAAAAATAAAGCTACTACTCATTTCACATCTCGACAAGTTTTGACAAACAGACTGTAGACCTGAGTTAAATATTTGACATCTTTACGATTCTGATACCAAGTTAACCTGGCTCTAAATCTAAACACAGCAATGATTTTATTTAGTATGGTTCACTAGAGCTGAGCTCGTCCTAATGTGCTAAATGGAAGAATTTAAGAATTTATTTTGATTAGAAACAAGACAAAAAATTTTTTTTTTCAAATATCAGGAATACATATTCAGTCAAACTAGTACATGTCATAATGGCTTGCCATAGTCTGTTGTGATCGTGATAATATTACATGATTATTTCTTGAATGGTAGTAGATCAATGTATCTATTTAGGTGAAATCTTCCGGCAGCAAGTGAAAATGAAGTCTAAAAGTCTTGTTCTAATGTATAGAACCTGTGCATCATCTCATGGGTTCCTCCTCATGTTGATTCAGTCTTCTGTTACACAGTAAAGTGTCTGTTTGCAGACAAATGGCTCTTACTAGCGGCTATCAGTCCCATAGAATGGCCTAGTTAATGATACGTTTATGAACAAAACTACGACATAAATCTGACTAAATCAGGAAATAAAACAGAGTGATTGGCTGTAAGGAGAGAGGAGACAGAGGACTCTGAGTTTACTGAAGAAAACCTGCTGCTGACACGGTTAGCTCTGGGAGGATGTTACTATGGCGACCTTTTATTTTTTTTATGAAAACCGAAAAGTCAGTTTCCCTGTTTTCAGGTTTAGACAACTTAAGAGTTTTCGGTAAACCTGCTTCCTGAAACGGACCCCTGCTCTGGCGGTATTCTATATTTTCATTTGTGAAACATGGCTTATCATTGCCCCCTATTGTCAGGATCAACATGCCAACACTGGCATTTGCTTTAACTGCTTTCCTTTTTGCAGTTTTAGTTTAATAATAATAAATTTACTCTATTCACATACATCTAAAGTCATAAAAGTAATGAGTGGGACTTGGCTCCAAGTCATGTGAATGAAGTCCCCCTCCCTCTGATAGCATTAACTATAAACACCTTGACCTATTTCCACCTCTAGCTCTGCATCACCATTGAAGTTTCTAACAAAGCGCTGTCTGACAATATGTTTAAAAACAACTAATGCAATACCTCGGCAGTGAGACTAAATGGAGCAAACTGAGCATAGAGGCACCTCCAGGTAATGTGCTTAGCTCCATGCTCCTCATTCTGCTGATACACAGTTAAATTCAGCACAAAGTGGTTCTTCAGATTAGCTAGTGGTAACGCTGCTGTGGCTGTCCTGCAGAACTCACCCCCATAAATATAAGGCTACATCGCCTACAGAGCCACGGATTTAGGAAATTTGGGGCCCTAGGCAAAGACAGGCAGGGGGCCCTCTGAACTGAGAGACAAGAAATAAAACAGACCCATTATACAGATAGAGAAATGTTAATAGAATAGACATCCATTATCTGTT
>NW_015150976.1:478027-488475 GCF_000732505.1 Cyprinodon variegatus | reverse complement strand
TAACCATACATGTAAACGGAGTTTTATGGGGCCCCCAGGAACTCTGAGCCCTAGGCAACTGCCTAGTATTGCCTAATGGTAAATCCCCCGCTGCAGAGCTACCATCCACAGCGTATTGAAGTGTCTCAGAATATCCTCCCTCCTTCATATAGCCACCTACACAGGGGGACGTCTAAGGCATATTTACAACCTCTGAAAAGTGTTGAGACTGGTAAAGATTGCATTTTCTATGTATTTTGTGGTGTAGGGGTTTATTATTGTTAATAATCAGACAGGAAACAGCCAGAAAGAGAGGAAAAGTTCTTTGACAACAACCAACGCTGCCTCTATATATTGGTTCCTTGATTTCTTTACAGAGGCTTTCAGTTTTACCAAGGGAAAAAAATTATATCAGAATTAATCTGGCCTAAAGGAAAGGGGTGTATTTATGGGGGTGGGGGGGCTGTATTACAATCCTGGATAGACATAGTGAATATATATGATGATGAAATATTGAATATTTTATTATAATAATTTCAGTTTATATTTGTAGGGAAAAGCATCATGAAAAAAGCATTCTATGGAGGTAGATCCGTCTCAAATTTTACAAATACACATTTATTGTTTATGAATATATTTTAGTTTTCTTTACATATATTCACTAATTTTCCTTTATTTATTATTGATTTCACGAGGATAATATCCTTTTATAATCGAAAGGGTGGAAATGTGGTCAGAAAATTAAAATTTCTCTTATTTCATATATTAATTTATGCTATTTTCTCATTATAAATGTTTTTTTTCACTCAGTCTGTTTCACCTAGAAGGCCACACAAGTCCCCTGAGTGAGGAGTGTTCGTAGACAAGATCTACCTTAATCTCAAAACAAGCCAGATTCTTTCTCAAGGTTTATTCATAACATGTTACTGTTTAACAAAAGTTTCAGTAATTTGTTTTGACTCCGACTACTTTCCATTATTGTAAGTAAGGGGGAACGAACGCTGTCCAGATCAGAACAGGGCTGATTACCGTGCAATAAGGGCTGAATGATGAACTGTTCTCTCTTTGCAAAGATAAATATAAAGTACTGACTGAGTGAAATCCATCTATTTCTGTTTATTTAACTGGATTAAATAGTTGAATACTTTGCACAGGACAAGATCCATGGATGCACAAAAACATCCACACACACAGTACAAGATTCACCAAAGTATTTCCTGACCATAAACAATTATAAATTAAATTACAAAGTAAATTTTTGTGCTTTTTTGAATTGTTCTGTGCATGTGTGGATCTGGTCCTGTGCATGTAGGAATCACATATGTGTAGTTGTGAACATTGAGACCGATCTAGCTCCATAGTCCTGTAACATTAAAATAAAATGTGATGAATTCAAACTACTGGAGTTTTTAGTGTTCATGCAGTTTGTGTTGTTTACCTGGAGAAACTATGGGAAGAGATGGATGAAGCAGAAAGAAAACAACACATTAAGACTTGAGTTACTAAAGTCAGACCCGACTGTGATGCAATTTAAAACTGAGTATGAAATAAAGCAATGGCAAACATTTTCCAGGGGTTCTCTAGGACAATTTTTGCAGTTCAACATATTTTTTTATTTCCTTAAATATTGAATAGTTCAATGCAGACTTTTTATCAAACTTATAAACTTATATAACTGTGATAGATTTCTGTGAGAGCTGCTTTCCTTTCTGCATAAATTTGAGGGGACGCCAACATTACGCTCATCTCTGTGTGCAGCTTGGTTATAGGCATGATGTGTAAACAATGTAAAAAATGCCTTTTCTTTGTCTTAGATTTAAAAGTATGTTTTGCGATTCTGGATTTATCGTACCTTGGGTCATTCCGCTGCCCACGTTCTCATTGGGGCTGAAACCGTTCTGGGTGGTCTGTGTACCCAGGTCCACCATCTGATGGAGGCGGAGCTTACGGCAATATATGGACGCTGCTTCAGGCTCTAAAGCAATGATCAACTGCTCTGGGTTTTCACGTGACACCAGAGCCGACTGTGGACAGGAAGAAAGATATCATTTTAAAAAAATTACACTTATTCTAATATTCCGCACAGAGCATAAATAACACTATTAAAAAAGCGCTGCTTGAATTAATAACTCTCTTTCCTTTNATTTTTGTGCTTTTTTGAATTGTTCTGTGCATGTGTGGATCTGGTCCTGTGCATGTAGGAATCACATATGTGTAGTTGTGAACATTGAGACCGATCTAGCTCCATAGTCCTGTAACATTAACATAAAATGTGATGAATTCAAACTACTGGAGTTTTTAGTGTTCATGCAGTTTGTGTTGTTTACCTGGAGAAACTATGGGAAGAGATGGATGAAGCAGAAAGAAAACAACACATTAAGACTTGAGTTACTAAAGTCAGACCCGACTGTGATGCAATTTAAAACTGAGTATGAAATAAAGCAATGGCAAACATTTTCCAGGGGTTCTCTAGGACAATTTTTGCAGTTCAACATATTTTTTTATTTCCTTAAATATTGAATAGTTCAATGCAGACTTTTTATCAAACTTATAAACTTATATAACTGTGATAGATTTCTGTGAGAGCTGCTTTCCTTTCTGCATAAATTTGAGGGGACGCCAACATTACGCTCATCTCTGTGTGCAGCTTGGTTATAGGCATGATGTGTAAACAGTGTAAAAAATGCCTTTTCTTTGTCTTAGATTTAAAAGTATGTTTTGCGATTCTGGATTTATCGTACCTTGGGTCATTCCGCTGCCCACGTTCTCATTGGGGCTGAAACCGTTCTGGGTGGTCTGTGTACCCAGGTCCACCATCTGATGGAGGCGGAGCTTACGGCAATATATGGACGCTGCTTCAGGCTCTAAAGCAATGATCAACTGCTCTGGGTTTTCACGTGACACCAGAGCCGACTGTGGACAGGAAGAAAGATATCATTTTAAAAAAATTACACTTATTCTAATATTCCGCACAGAGCATAAATAACACTATTAAAAAAGCGCTGCTTGAATTAATAACTCTCTTTCCTTTCCTGAGTCGTTCTGAATTCATGGATTTGCACTGTTCACACAGTTTGTCCTGCTTTCCTAAATCATAAAGCTGAAGCTGTCTAAAAAATTTATGAAAATGTATTCATTTTTTGTCAAACAAACATTCATGATTTTTTCTAATGCTGTAAAAATGTGAATAATAAATACATTTAAACAATAAATATAAACATTTCTTTCAAAAACAGGTGCTTCATATCCATAGAGATCAGTGGTCACAGCCTGAAGCACATGTTTCAGCGCGGCGCGGCGCCAGGCAGGTGGTTATTGTAAACAAAGTGCTGGGTGTGTTTCTGGCCATGGATCCCAAAGGGAAAAAAAGGAAGATAGCTGATGGGAACAGAGGACTCAAAGAAGAATGGAGCAAATCATTTGCTTTCATTACCAATGTGGAAGGATTTCCTGCATGTTTGCTTTGGAATGAGAGTCATTTGGAAAGGCATTTCCAAATGCTAAATTTGCCAAATCTCCAAACGCCACTACTGCTGCTAGTTTGGTTGCAGACATGGAAAACCGTTCACAGATGGAACAGGTAGCGCTCTGATGCAGGGATGGGAACTTTCTTCAATTTTTCTTTCTTTCTTTCTTAAATTTTTTCCCCAAAACCTCAAAATACGAATAACTTCACTGTGATGCTGGTGACAGAGGATGTGGGATTTCAGGGTGAAGCCTGGTTTATGCTCAAAAACCAGGTTGTCTGCGTTGCAGTTAATGCAGATATGCCCCCCTTCTTTCTGCAGACACTCTGATGCACCGCATGGTGGAGAAAACGGAGGCCTCGTATTGGCTTTTACAGCACTAGTGACTCCTTTTTAAAAAAAAAAAATAGGCTGACAGGAAATGGGATATTAGAGAGGGGAAGAGACATGCAGGAAGGACCACAGGTCGGATTCGTACGTTGAAATCGTGTGCGCTAACAGCAGCCTGCTCGCCCTGATTGGTCAATTCTACATCTGCTCTACACTATGCGTATTACCTGTTTGGTACCTAGTGGAAAAAACTCTACAACGCCTGCCAGACCTCGGACACTATCCCAGACACTGTGCAGGAAGATAGTTTGTAGCTCTGTCTGTTGGTTTGCAACCAAAACCAAAACACGCAGTGCCACGGCCAGTCTTTGGGGAACAGTCACGGGTGAACTGTGTGTTGTCCGGCGTTGGACGACAGGTTGTATATGGCGAACAAGCTCGTCAAACCAACACATGGACATCCACAATCCTAGCTAGTTCCTTATTGTCCCTCTTGTGTTGTGGCGTCGAATAACATAGCGCAGACCATGCTTCAATATTGGGCATAAATCGAAAATATCTGCTTCATACATGCGAGAGGCTAACTGTGACACACTGCTGTGCGATACACAGCCCTTCAGACAACACTGCTCTCATGGATGCAGGTTCCTGCTTGGTTTCTTGTGTCTCAATCAACTCCTCCAAACAGAAACACGTATAGAAAGATTCCTTATCATGTTTTTATAATTTCATTAATAAAACAAAACCTAAACGTGTGGTGAAGCAGCACCCACTGCTCCTCCCTCACCTTGTGCTACCATGTGACATTTGCTCCAGGATAAACATTTAATCATGGAGGCTTATTATATATTAATCCCACAACCCCACATTAACCTCTTTTTTTATAGTAGGCTAATACAAGCCATATGAGATTTATAGAAGACTTTAACATTTTTGCAGCTCCAGACAGTTTTGGTTTTTGTTTTTCTGGTTCATTATGGCTCTTAGAGCAGTTTGGGTTGCCAACCCCTGTCCTAAAGTAACACTAGAACTTTTGACCAATGGGGCGCTAGACCAGACTTAGCCCTTTAAAAGCGAATTCTTTCTGCTTTTCTTTTTTAAAGTTTTCTAATTTTGGTTAAAAAAACAACAAAAATATGGATGTGTTTTTATTTATTTTTCTCAAGTTTGGTTTTAAAGTGACTGCCTGAACCTACCTTAACATTGTTCAGATAGAAGGTTAACTCATCTATTCCGGATTTTTTACCTCAAGTTCAAATGTTGTGTCATGTATAAGGAGCATGGAAACGAAAACAGTTTTCAGCTCACCTTATAGGCCGCCTCCCTCATGAACTGCTTTGCAGGCATTTTCCAGATTGCTGGAACTGTGATCACCCATCTCACATTGCTGTTGTCAAATTCACTGCCGGTTTGATCACTGAGCTCCTGCAAAAAAAAACACATTTCAAAACAGAAGGTTTGTGCCTGTCCTGGGCTAACAGCTGCAGCATCAGCTTAACTGTAATGGTTAACAGATTAAAGCCAAGATCAGTAAAATTATTCCTTAATAATGTGAATCTGCAAGTTATCAATACGGGCAAAAATAAAGCCCTGCATCAACAGGTGCGTGTTACCTTTAATGCTTGCTCCTTAAAGAAAGCCAGTGCGTAAGCAAAGATGTCGAGGGCTTTCACTCGCTTCCCGTTAGCTGCATGGATCTCGGTATCGATGGAAAGGTTCTGGACACAGCAGAAAGACAGGTTTTCCTAAGATTACTCCCCGGGTGGAGCAGCTGGATCAGCTGATCAGGAAGGCCAGCTCTGTGATTGGATGCCCTCTGGACTCAGTGCAGGAGGAGGGAAACAAAAGGATCCTAACTAAATAAACATCTCTGTTGGATAACGTCTCCCACCCCACGCATGAAGCTGGTGCTGAACTGGACAGCTCCTTCAGTGACAGACAGCTGCACCCTAAATGCACCTGGGAGCGTTATCACAGATCCTTCCTCCCAGCAGCTGGAAGACTTTATACCCACCACTGTTCCCAACAACCTCAATAAGTTGCTGATTTTGCCGCTTCAACCCTAGTTTTGCACATCTCTGATGTTGCTGCTAGTTTCAAATTTTCATTACTGTTACAGTACAGTATTTTATCATTTATCTTAAAACTCTTCACTATTATGTTATTCTACATTTTTCTAAGGTCCACATTTGTGTGACAATTTTCAATAATCTTTCTGCTGCTGTAAACACCAGAATTTCCCCATTCTGGGACAATAAAGGATTTTTTTATTCTATTCTATTCCATTTTGCAGACGAAACAGGACAGATAAAAGGAGTACAAAGCTCCAAGTCTTTTCAAATCTGCAGCACAAGATTGGACCTCATTAACTCAAGGCTGGGCTAGCATTTGGGCTGTAGCCAATCGAGAAAACAAGCCAATCCTGTCATGAAATCTATTTAAGAATTAAAAAAAAGTCAGACAACAAACCACTAGTCTAAACTCGCTAATGAGAGGATGGATTTATTATTTCAAACCAAGCATTAAACCAACAATGCGTTTGTCACATATATCTAATGAAAAAAGAGAAAACCTGAGAAGGCATCTGCTCATCCTGATTCTGTAAAAACACCAGATCCTAGACGAAGCCAGAATACGCTGACTGCTCCGGCTCGCACACAGAGCTGACCTGCATTTATTGATCATCTCAGTCTTACTGCAGTGGTGTGAAGCTTCATTTTGAATTTCTCTAGGTAGAGCCAGTGTTTGGACTCGCTGGGGTCCAGGTCGTGGTAGAAGTCCCGGGCTGCATAGCCGAAGCTGTGGAACTTTCTGTCTGGAGTCAGGAGGATGGTGGTTGGGGTCTTCTGATTGGACACTCCAGGGTCTCCACCCTCCCAACGTCTGGGAGGAGACAATTCAGAAACAAGAAAAAATGCAGTTTATTTGTCAATAATGAATTCATTATTTGGTCCAAAGAGCTTCATGAAATGATCTCAAAACAAATGATATCTTAAAGGTCAGAGTTCAGAGACTTTTTCATCAAAACAATCATTTCTTCAAAGATAATAGATCCGCAGGACGCCTAGAGCTCCATAGATTAAAATCATTACATATGAGTATAAACTTTAACAGGTCTGGTTACGATGCAAAGATCGACACCAAAGGATTCTACACCAATAGGAGTAGTTTATCATGTGAAATGGAGCTCCGGCATTTCCAGATTCTAGTAGCTCCATTAGTGAGCCAAAAAAAAGGCTTCTTCTTGTCGTTACACGTCTCAGATTCAAGCCAAAAAATACCTCACAAAGGAAATAAAACCATTGATTAACTTTTCAGCATTTTTTTAAGGAGTCAAAGGGACTCAGAAGGGTGCTGCTTTCCTTTTGGACCGGTGTCTAGGGGTGTCTTGAGATGAATGGTGCTATTAATTGGTGCTATATAAGTAAACTGAATAGAATTTTCATGAGCATAAAGAAGCATTGATTTATTGCACTTGTAGTAATACTCGTTGACCGGGTTGTGGGGGAAGCAGTCTCAGCAGAGACTCCCAGACTTCCCTCTCCCAGACTCCTCCTACAGCTCGGCGAGGTTCTCCCAGCAAGCCGAAAGCATAGCACTGTCCTGGGTCGTCGCCTGGGCCTCCTCCTGCTGAGACGTGCCTGGAACACCTCCCCAGGGAGGCCTCCAGCGAGCATCTGAAAAAGATGTCTCTACCAGATGACCAACCTCCTTACCCTATATCTTATCTCTAACGGACCTTTATACAACCTCCTTCTGCAATGACATCATGTCATATTTCACAGGAAAAATCCAGAGCATTCACCAGAACCTTGGATCAGCCTCATCTCATCACCGCCAATCTCCTTCCACCTACAAACTCATTCTCCTCCTCCCACCTTCCAACTCTCTCGGAAATCACAGAACTCATCCGGAAATCCAAACCATCCCCCTGTCAAATGGACCCCCTCCCAACACTACTTGTCAAAACCTGTCTCCCCTCTCTGGTTCCCCTCATTTCAGCTATCATCCGCACCTCCCTCACCACTGGACCCCATTAACTTCAACAACCTCCATCCTATCTCCAGTTTACCCTTCATCTTCAAGATTCTTAAAAAAAACAGTTGCCTCCCAGCTACATTCCCACCTATCCGCCAGCAACCAGTATGAGGAGTTCCAGTCTGGTTTCTGGCCACTCCATAGCACTGAAACAGCACTCATCAAAATCACCAATGACCTCTTCATGGCATCTGAGTCTGGATAACTCACCATCCTCATCCTCCTCGACCCTGAGTGCAGCTTTTGGTACCATCTGTCACACCACTCTCTTCAGAAGGCTTTCTTTGACTGGCATCACTAACACTCTGTTGGACTGGTTTACTTCTTACTTCTCTGGCTGCGCTCAGTTCATTCAACTCAAGACCGTTAAATCCACCCCCTCCTCCGTCACCTCAGGTGTGCTCCAGGGCTCTGTAGTGGGGCCCCTACTCTTCATCATCTACCTCCGTCCCCTTGGCAATATCTTCCACAAATTTATAACAATAACATCCACTTCAACTTCAATGCCGATGAGACCCAGCTCTACCTCATCACAAAACCATTGTCTTCTCTTCCGCCTCCCTCCCTCACATCTCTGAAATAAAAGCCTGGTTCAGCGACAACTTCTTTCAATTAAATAGTAGTAAAACAGAAGTTCTCCTTATTGGAACTAAATCAACTCTTTGCAAAACCGACAGCTTCCCACTTATTATTGAAAGCTCCTCCATTTCACTGTCCCCGCAGGTTAAGAGTCTTGGTGTCATCCTCGATAGCACCCTATCCTTTTCATCCCATATAAATAACATTACCCGGTCTGCCTACTTCCACTTAAGAAGCATCTACCGCCTCCGTCCCTCCCTTACTTCTCACACTGCTGCCATCCTGGTCCACAGCCTCGTCACGTCCTGACAGGACTATTGTAACTCTCTCCTCTTTATCCTCAGAAATCCCTCCATAAACTAGAACTGGTCCAGAACTCAGCTGCCGACATTAGAACAAGAACTCCCTCTATCCACCAAATCATCCTGGTTCTCTGACAGCTCCACTGGCTCACTGTGCAGTTACGGATTCAATCTAAAATTCTTATGGTGACTTCTAAGGCCCTTCACCACCTTGTCCCCCATATCTGTCAGGCCTCCAGGAAGTTCCCATTCCCTCCCAATGCTCTCAGATCCTCATCGGCTTTATACCTGTCTGTCCCTTCTGCCGTCTCACCCCCATGGGCAGCATTCAGCCGCTGTGCCCCCCGCCTCTGGAACTCCTACTTAGAAACACAGACTCCCTTCTCCATTTCAAATCAAAACTCATGTGTTTAAAATCGCCTATCCTCTTTAATATTAATCTCGCTGTCCCAGCCTTTGTATTTTTAAATGGTTTTATTCTGTTTTGACTTGGTTTCTCCCATTGTGTTTTTATCTTTTGTACGGTGACTTTGAGTGTCCAGAAAGGAGCCTTTGAAATAAAATGTATTATTATTATTATTATTACAGTAAGGCTACTACCACAGCACCAGCTGATCAATCTCACATCTGTAGGTATGATTAACCTGATGACCGTCGTGACATCAGTGAACATCAGGAGTTTGGCTGATGGGTCTCCTGAGGCATTGCTATAGAGAAAGAAGGGCAGTATGGGGAGAACGCACCCCTTTGAGGTGTCAACCCCAGCCTGACCTTCTGAATCCTTTGAGTCAGGATGTTTGTGATCCACTGACTAGTAAAACCTCCCAGTATGCCGACAGAAACATTTAGCTGAATCTGTTGTTTTTTTGCTTTGCTCTCCATTGTTAATGTTCAATGTTAACACACTAATAGCCCAAAGTATTGCATGCAGATTTATTCGCAGTTGCAAACAATCCTTTGTGTAAACTTAATTTGGCATTTTTATATATAACCTTCAGAGTTCTCTGTTAGTCAGTAAACTTTTTTTTTTTAGAAAACACTGTGTGCAGAATAACATTATAGCTGATTCCTCACACCTCCACTTTTACCCCACTGGATTATCTGCATTGCAGTGTTGGCCCACCTCATGGTGTGAATGCACTCCGGCTCCTTAGTGAAGGCGTAAGCATAACCGCTTGATGTTGTACCAAAATCAATGGCCACCACCACCACAAAGGACGGTCCGGATTGCACCTGGTCCGTGTCACTTTGCTGCACACAAAAGAAATCACACACAGTTAGAACAATGACCCATAGCTAAGAATTACAACTGGGAATACAAAAAAACTCATTATCATTTTCTTTGCACATCTGCAAACAAGGGAGTTCGTCTTCTTTGAGTCTGACATGTGGTTTATGTACATACAGTGTGAGCAGGTGGATCGCATCAGAGTGTCTGGCCGTGGAGTCGAAGAACAAACATTGTGAGCTGTGAACTTTTAAACAGAATAATCGTAAAGTTTGAGTTTTAGCTGAGTACAACGATTTAAAGTATCGTACAGTGGATGCCCAGCCTTAAGGTAAGACAGGGGTTGACGTTAAGGATTTTTACCACTTGCCAAAAGGGCAAGTGACTTTCACATTTCATTTGCCCAGAAACTATTTTTACTTGCCCAGTATAATGTTTGATAAAAATATTTCCTTATATTCATTTTTGTATATAAATCAATGCAACATGTTTGTTTTTTAGATGTTTTTTGTGATTCAGTATTTT
>NW_015150976.1:473500-476087 GCF_000732505.1 Cyprinodon variegatus | reverse complement strand
GTATCAGACTCATATTCTGACTAGAATTGAGTAGGACTACGTCAGGCTAAAAAATCACGCCATCTGGTGGAAAATCACCCGGCTTTTTCAAATGACGTGAGAATGTGTACAAAACAACAAAAATGGCGCCGGCAACGCTTCTGGGTCATTTTCATCAAATGTCGGTGATTTTAAAGTAATTTTCAGTGATACTTTTTTTTTTTTTTTTTGCGATCATTGCACTTGCCTTGTGGGCAAATGAAATGAAATTTGTACTCTCCCAACAATAAAAACTACTTGCCCCGGGAGATCAGGCGATGGTTAACATCAAGCCCTGTAGGAACATATAAAAAGCATCACTGTCTGTCAACTAATGGAGTTAAACTATGGAATAACTGTAGTGATTAAATGAAAACATGCCATTCAATGATTCAACAGGCTTTTCAGAAATGAGAAGCTTTGAAGCTAAATGAGAACTGAGCTCCTTTGCTGTCGTTTCTGCTGTGCTTTATATTCTTGATCCTTATTTAATCAAATCTACCTTTAATAGGATGTTTTGATATGGTCCCCGTGTCTGTTGGAACTTGTTTAGGTTTAATAATCAAACAGATTTATTATTAGAGTTTAAATGAATTATATTATTATTATAAATATTTGAATTATGTTTGTTCCTGAAAAAGAAATGCTTAGAGCGTGTACATGCATACACACTTTAGTGTGCCTGTGTGAATATTTCAATATTTACTGTTTATGTTGCTCATAATACATTTTATCCAAAAAAATAACCAATAAAAATAAAAGTTTAAACTAAGGATGTGAACAAAAACCTGGTTTGTTGATTTATTGTTAATTGAAAGTCAGACATCAGAGTGACTTTTATAAATCTTCACATAATTTATTTACCTGTTTTTCAGTTACTAATTGATACACGTTTACTTATATCTTAGAAATAAGCTAAACAGTAAATATATGTTTTATATTTTAGTGAGTTTGATCAGTGTCAAACTTTGTGGATAGAGATGATCTCCTTACTGATAATAAATGCAGGCAAATATAAAGTTCTGCAAAAACTAAACAGATTAGAAAAAGTCACCTGGATGTGTGATGGAGACAGAGGCGTAATTCCAGGGTCTCCTCCACTCTTGGACAGGGAAGGATTCGCCATCTCATCTGTGGAAGCAACAAAAGCAGATTTAAGCCATGATTACATTCTTCAGATTTTCTTCTAATTTAGTTAATATGCGATCAGTCATAACAATCATATCTTCTACTTGTATTTAATGCTATTTTCACGTTTTCAATTACAACACAAGAGTCCATCTAGGAGTAAAAAAGAGATTCTATTGTTATGTGCTGTTGTAGATTCTCAGCCATTCCAGGTCACAGTCATTCCAAAAAAGTAAAAAAAAAAACAATCCACTGGACTTTGTTTCCAAGCTTGAAGACGTTTCCCATCCCATCCAGGAAGCTTTGTAAATTCAAAATGTCAGAAATAGCGTAAAACTCGAGGCTTGACAGAGTGGACCAAAAACAAAGGCTTGTTTTGGCTTAGAAAACATGCAAATTGAACTGAACCAATGGGTCCACCCCTTTGGAATGGTTTTTTTTTTTACAGTAGTAGCCATTCAACATTTCCTCACTTTCCTTGACTGGCCCTCTGCTGGCCCTTGGCTGGTCCCCTATGATTCCTTTTTTAAATATCAATCTTTGCACTAAAACATTAGCATATTAAACTAGCCCCACCGGCCAGCGGCCAAAATAATTTTTCCTGCGAGTTGGTCTAGCCTCGATCAATGCCCCAGGCCCTAAATCTGGTGGGCTAATCACAATGCAGAGATGTGTTTTGAATATCTTAATGCAAAGCAGGCGGGGTTTCGAGGGTGTGACGACAGAGTTGTACGACTTTGGAGAAAGCACAACAGTAGCATGGACTGCCGCAGCAGCAGCTTTCAATGGAGCGCTCCATTGACAGTTAAAAGTTCTCTTTTCATCATTTGAGGAGAACATTATACTTTAAAGCGTCACTATATGGTCCATTTACTGATTTAATGCGTAATTAAAAAAACAATCTCTGAAGCTGAGAGGACCGTGGCAACCAGCGGAGCTCCGAGGCTAACCGCAGCCAGGGCTAACCGCAGCCCGTCTGCAGTGGCCCTCTATTGGCATAGTCATGTGAGAAGGACCGCTGGCTCTGATGGCGATTTTCGACTCAGCTTTGGAATCAGTTTTGGAAGGATTAGACTTGGGGTTTTCCTTGAAATGTGAGCAGGAAGAGGCTCTACGCTCATTCAGGATTTATTTGCCGTTCTAATGACTGGCTGTTAGTTTACACTCCCCCACCCGCTATCTGTCGTACTTCCTACGTCACAATCAGTTGCTTTCATTGGTCAGAGCGTTGGCCAATAGGCACAGACAGCGGTTTAAAAAACAACGGGTTGTTCTCATCAACAATCTTCCAATGTCTCATGCTGCGTTCACACCAAACACAGCTGGAGCAGCAAAAACGCGTCTGCTTCATCCTTTTTGCTGCTGTACCAGTTTAGTTCTGATTCGCATCTGAAGCATCTTTGCTGCTCTGGCTGCGAGGTAGAAGAGTGGACCTGATGCG
>NW_015150976.1:470929-471580 GCF_000732505.1 Cyprinodon variegatus | reverse complement strand
TCTTCCAATGTCTCATGCTGCGTTCACACCAAACACAGCTGGAGCAGCAAAAACGCGTCTGCTTCTTCCTTTTTGCTGCTGTACCAGTTTAGTTCTGATTCGCATCTGAAGCATCTTTGCTGCTCTGGCTGCGCGGTTGAAGAGTGGATCTGATGCGCGTTGGGCGGAGAAGCTCTATCCTTTCTTTGCCCTGCAGCTATATTTGCTGTTATCAGTGGGAATAAAGTAGTTTTAATATGTTTTAAGTGGGAAAGTCCACCTGAAAACTTCCTCTGTCCAGTCAGTTCTTACAGATTACCATCCTGCCTTCAAATAGTATTTCTGTCGGAGCTGCTCAGACCCCCACATACCAGCGGAGCGCTGTCAGTAGATTCCCATTCAACAGCAGCCTCTGGCCCGGTCGCCTCCTCGCGGTTCGCTGCGGCGGCTGGAAGGTGTTTTCATGTACGTAATCCAAACTGCAGGCACCGGGATAATAAAGGCAAACATGTTTTGCCAGCAGGTTTCAACATTTTAAGTTCATTTAGGCGTTAATAAGCTGTTTCAGGGGAGTGATCATAGCGCTCTGTATCATCGGTGATGTGTCTGTCTCCGTGGGAGCTCCCAGATCAGCATCTCTGATTGGTTGATGTGGCGCGTCCAGCAGCTAAC
>NW_015150976.1:467450-469257 GCF_000732505.1 Cyprinodon variegatus | reverse complement strand
GTGGTTGCTGATTGGTGGAGCTGGTCGGCCGACATATTCTGTTCGGAGCTTGAAGCTTTCTTTCTGAAACAGGTTACGTTATGATGACTTCTGTCTCATTATTTTTCAGCTTTATTCTCATAATTTAAGACTTAATTCTCGTAATGCTATGACTTTTTTCTCGAAATAAAAACTAAAAAAATCACTAGCCTGGCCATAATACTCCTTCGTACTGCATAGAGCAGGTTGACAGACAAAAACATTTTGATTTTATCTTAAATGCAAAATATGTATAATTTTTTTTTTTAATCTTGGTATAATTCCTGCTCTAAGAGAGTCACTCGATCAGCTAAAGGCATGTTTTACAGTCTCTATACTCCAGTTAATGATTAATTGATAACTAAAATAGCTGATGATTATTTTAATAATTAATTAATCCGATTGATCTGATTAATTGTTTCAGCCCTAAAGCTGCTGCACAATTTTAATCAAATAAAAGAAGAGACATTTGGGTTTCAACATTAAACCTAATGGGTTAAATGCTGAGCTTTCAATAAAACACATTTCTAATTCTTTCCAGAATCATCTCACAGAAACTCTATTTTAAAGGCAGCCATGTTGATCCAGCTGCCGTCGGGGTGGAGGGAGGGAGGGGGTAAAATTGCCTGCCATCAGTTTGATCTCTGAACTCTCAGGAGGGCATTTCAAAAATGCTCTGTTGAGGTTTTCCAACCCAAGGACTGTTGAGGGAAGCTTCTTGCACAGCTGGTCCTGCTCGCACAGACAAAACCAGCAGGAAGCAGACAGTAGAGAGAAAATCTGGGAGTCTCCATCCTGAACTCTGGAAACTCACAACGTCTAAACGGCTCGGAAGTAAAAAAAAAAAAAAAAAAAGGAGCTTTGCTCTTCTAAAACACAATAACAACATGTTCTCCATTTAAAAAGCTGAAAAATGCCTGTTGCAGCTGTCTTTTAAACACGGTGACATTTCAATTCAACGGAAGATTGTCTCCCTATTTGTGACCATCATTTTCATTAGCCTGGCTTAATAGCCTTTACTAAAAGTGTTCTTTGAACACATACAACAATAATACTCCCTCAAGGTATTGTAAGTGTCTGGCAGAATTGTCTCTCAACAGGACATCATGTTATCCACCCTGTTTTTTTGCCTCGCTCACCCTTTTCTCTGGTCCACCCCTACAGTGAGGATGAGTGGTCTGAAGATCTGTAATACACTTTGCTGAGCAATTACTCGGCAGAATTACAGACCACCTGTGGCTACAATCCATCCAGACACCATCCAGCTGGCCTTCATGCAGCACAAGAGTTCACTCTCAAATCTACTCTCAAACAGGACAAAAGCTCCAGCAGCCAAATCACAATAAATGTGTAGCATCCTGATGAATAATTCATGAGCATCGTCATAGACCACTGTCAGACACTTAATACGCTGCATTGCTTGGAAATTTTAAGCTGTGAAAATGTGTTGAAAATCGTCTTCTGTTGCATAAGAGTGCAGAATTGTTGATTAACTGGCCAATGAGGGACAAAGATAAAATAATTGATTTATATCAAGAAACTAAAGGATGCACGGATATGAACATTTAGGACGATACCAACATCCAACAATAATCTCTCTGATCAGGCCAATGATAGATTTTTACCTACATTTTATCCTATAGTCAATGGGCAATGACTGGTAAATGGCCGGTTTTCCCATGAAGTGCCATGACCTAACCCGTATAAAGACTACTGATGTCAGGCTGGTGTAGGTAACAGATCTGCTTGGGTCCTGCTTCATGCCAGTGACATAACGCTATATGACTGG
>NW_015150976.1:465393-466710 GCF_000732505.1 Cyprinodon variegatus | reverse complement strand
TTCATTTATCTATTTGTCATTTATCCTTTTATCCATTTACCCATTTTTCATTAATCTAATTTTCATTTAACCACTTTTCAATTTCCCTTTTTCATTAAGCCAATTTTTTTTTTTTTCAGATTATCTATTTCTCAATTTCTGTTTTATCTATTTTTCATTTGTCCATTTTTCATTTATCCCTTTATTTATTTACCCATTTTTCATTAATCTATCCTTTAATTTAACCACTGTTCAATTTCCTTTTTCCATTAACCCGATTTCCTATTTTCCAGTTTCATTCATCAATTTCTCATATATCCCTTTTTTATTTACCAATTTTTCTTTTATCTATTTTTCATTTACCCATTTTTCATTAATCTCTTTATCTATTTACCCACAAATATTACTATTACTGGCATGGACACACTGACAAAAAGATCTTAGGATTCGTCAAACTTAAAATAACAAAATAAGGATAATCAGTGCCGTTTACATGGCCTTAGTGGTCCTTTAAACCAATGAAACGAAAACATTCAAATGTAATTACGTGCGTCATATCAATTTCATTTTTACCTTTTTTGTTATATAGCCAAAATGCATCCAAGCATCTGACTTGAAATGTGATGGAGCCGCGGGGCGAATTTTCATAGTGTCCTCCATGTTTTATTTCATATGACTCGTCGCAGTATTCCACGGCCGGAAATGCTAGTGACGCAAAGCAGCAACACATCCGCAGCGACATCTGCTGGACTGGAAGTTGTATTACACTTGGTTTGGCTGATGTGCGCCAAATATTAATGTATTTTATTTGTTCATTTTTTTAAATTAAGAATCGATTCTTGCCATCAAGAATCGATGCAGTAAATCACAAGAATTAGAATCGCGATGCATCGTCATGGCGATTATTTTGCACACCCCTAGTTGCCACATGACGTAAAACATTGCGGTTGCCCGGATAGTAAAAAAACAAGAACTTGTGTGCCGAGTCTGGAGCATCTGTAGCGTTAGCATGTTTAAAGGAAAAGTCAGTTCAGGAAGGAATAACCAATGGATCATCATCTATACCTAAAACTAATACATCCATCCATCCATTTTCTATCACGCTTATCCTCAGCGGGGTGACAAGGGATGCTGGTGCCTATCTCCAGCTGTCTACGGGAGAGGCGGGGTCAACCCTGGACAGGCTGCCAGTCCACTGCAGGGCAACACAGAGGTAAATAACCATTCATGCACACACTCACACCTAAGGAGAATTTAGAGAAGCCAATTGACCAAATAACCTAACCTTTTGGACTGTGGGAAGAAGCCGGAGTACCCTGAGAGAACCCACGCATGCTC
>NW_015150976.1:462653-465130 GCF_000732505.1 Cyprinodon variegatus | reverse complement strand
CATTGAAATTCACCAGAGCTATAGTGAAACTGACAATGCCCACGTGCATGGCAGCTGGATGTTGGAATACATCGGGTAGAAGTGAAAAAAAAAGAAGAGGTTTTTCACCTTTCTGATTCCTGATCCTCCACAGACGGGTTCGTCATTGGATTGCCAACTTAAAAAGGGAGGATTTGCCAATAAATGTTTTCAAGATGACTTGGATAATAGCGCGTTGTGACAAACACCAGATACAGCACTGGGACTTGATCGATAGCCAATACCGCCCTGTGAAGTCACAAACCAGTAGGAGGCAGTAGTGTGCTTTGACAAACATGGATGCCTCCAGTAAAGCACATTCAAATGAAAATGACTCTGAATTAACAACACTTTATTGTGGACATTAAGATCTAAAGAGAAGCGCCATCTCCTGGTCAGACCCTGTAATTCGGTGAAAATATGCACGCCCAGGAGAAGGCCAGTGGCTGGAAGCTGGTGGAGATTTTGTTGCCATTCGGCTGGCTTTTGTCTGGGAAGGGCCATTTTGAATGGCTTCTACTGTACTGAGACTTAGAGCAGGTGCTGATCGTTTGCTGACTGCAGAATGATCCATAGCTATCACTGAAACAACCATTTCTTCTTCTTCTACTGTTTCCGTTTCCTCCTGAAGTCAATATGACTTCCTGGTCTTGTCCACTTTCAGCTCCCCAAGGAGTTGCACCTCCTCTCTAAATGCAAACTTGATCTCCTAGATGAGACTCATTACTATTGTGTTATCTGCACCCTTTATGATGGTCTGGTAGCCTGGCGTTCTCCACGGTCACAGACCATTAGGATGAACAGCAGCAGGCCTGGCACACAGCCCTGGGGGTTCCCAATGCTCAGTCAGATGGTGCTGGAGCCGTTTCTAACCATCCGGGGGGGGAACTCAGACCTAGATGATCCAGGTTACTTACTGGTTTTATGGATATTATTGTGTTTTAAAAAAAAGGAGTCTACAAACAACATTCACATGAGGTTTTACTTCCATCAGTATCCTTGGTTCATCTGCAAACAGTCGACTGCAGGGTTCCTTCATTATAAGGCAAGTTCAATCCAAGACTTTTTAAGACCTTTTAATGCCACTTGAAATAAAAAGTTAAGATAAACTTCACAATAAACAGAAGAAAAACCTGGTTGTGACAAAATTTACCCAAATATTTATCTGAATAAATCGTTACTTTCTGGCCCAGTAGAAATGATTCTTTCCTTAGAGGAAGAACAGAGAGAGACAGATGTTATTTTTCATTTTGTACACACAAGTATTAACAAAAAGAAATTTCATTAAGAACAGCTCTCTAAATTATGTCATTTTTTAAAGTGCTAAAAGCACACAAAGAGCAGATCTATTTCTAACAACTACTGAACCGAATTCACCAACTTTGTTTTGTTCCAGACTAAAAGTCCACAATCCCTCTGCTTTCATTGTCGGCGAACCGCCAAACATCATCTGGAGATTTGGTTCTACTGGCGCTGTTGTTGGTGTGGGAGATTCTGTGGAGGCGTTGCAGAGACGAGGGTGCAACAGAACGGAGAAAAACCTGCTGCTTCTGGATTTGGATGCTTTGCGTGTCTGACTCCACTGCCTTGATTCCCATCGTTCCTCACCTACATTCCCTGCTTCTGGTTTTAGCCATTCAGAGAACCCTTCACTGGACAGACAATAACGTTGAATTTCCAGTACCCCATGTTGTCCAGATAAAAACTTAGCGGCGCATCACCCCTACTTCTTTGTTTTTATGTCATTTATTTTAATATTTGATATGGATTACAAAAAATAAAATCCTATCTATGTAGTGGTAACGATCTCAAGATCTATAAAAACAGATTTAAGACATTTTAATATCAATTAAGGCCTTAATTTGATATTGAATAATTCAATGTCTTTTAATACTTTTTGAGGATCCACTGGAAGCCTGTTTGTTAGCATCTATATTATTTTGCTGATAATGCTGGTTTCAGAGAATAATAGGAATTGATCATTAAGACCTGCTGAGCAACTGTAGCCTAAGATCAAAGGGATTTTCTACCACATGCATCTGTGGTGTTTGGGTATGTAGAGTCAATTTAGCTATTTTATGAAAACTGCTTAGTCTCTATTTTTATCTCTAAGTGTAGCACTTAAAACAAGGAGTCTTTACATAGAGATAGCAAATGTTGCACACAGTTCCAAGCGGAGGGGGGGTCCTGGTGCCAGATGGGTGGCTTATAGATTTTTTGGTAAGAGGAGGAAGAAGATCATTAGCAGAAGAAAGAGGAGAGTCAGGAAATGCTGTGGTGTCTGATTTCAAAAGGTGAAAAAAGCATCTAGAGTGAAAAGGTCAGAAGCTCTTGGAAACAGAGACAAATTCCTTTTGGTGATATTAAAGAAAAAATCAGAATTCAAACATCTGAAAGTATTTAAATATGAAATGTGTAATAAAGTGTTTTTAATTCAGAGTCATTTTCCTGTGAATGTG
>NW_015150976.1:456884-460496 GCF_000732505.1 Cyprinodon variegatus | reverse complement strand
CCAGGTGAAAATAAAACTCTTCCACTACAGGAGTTCTGGGTAAAGCAGATTGACGGAGGAAAATGATTTTCTTTTTTATCTTAAATGCAAAATATTTATTTATTTTAAACAATTTTGGTATAATTGCTGCTCTAAGTGGGTCACTCTGTCAGCTAAAGGCAGGTTTTACAGTCTCTATACTCCAGTTAAAGATTTATTAGTTACTAAATTAGTTGACGATTGCTTCAATAATCAATTAATCTGATTGTTTCAGCCCTAAATACTACACAGGTTTTTGTTTCCTGACCAAAGCAGTCTGCGCTGGATTATAGTTTTCTGGAGCCCAGTTCGTCATGTGAGCACATTCATACCAAATAATAATAAACATCTGGAACAAAAAGAGAATCTTTAATTCTGTTCCCTTTCACAATAAAAGCCTGCTCCTTTTTTCTTTTTTTTTTTCAAAATATGCAACATTTTCCAAGTAGAGCTTTGGTGAAGCATTTTAGTTGAAATATAATTCTACTTCTACAACCTAATTATTCCTGATATAACAGCATTATCTTATTTTGAGTAGACAAAAAAAGACATGCTAGAAGCTAGCACGGTAGATTTGAGTGCTTTGGTGATTTACACACAGGGGGATGTTAAAAAGAAAGTTTAACCAGTTTAAAACCACTGGAAACAGTGAAGTCTGTCCCAGCAGATTGGTGGATTACTTTACAGCAATATCCCAGTTAGCGCACACGTTACTAAAACAATAGTCTGACAGCAGGTCCGCACAAATATACCCTGTCTGTTAATCATAGTTCTACATCTCTGTACATTGTAAATCAAAAATGGTTCACAGTCAGTATTTAATACAGAACAATTAATAGCTTTGATAAAGCTTATAGTTAGAGTGGTTCAGGTTATCCTGAGCTATCTCTATAGTTATGCTGCTATAGGCTTAGACTGCTGGAGGACATAGGGACCCCCATTTCATCATTCTGCTTCATTCTCTCTATTCTCCTATTCTGCAGAATCTGTTAGTTCAATCTCTAACATTCTGCTCTTTGTGCTTTTTGACATATTAGCTTTGCCTCCTCTGTCCCTGTTGGCTGTGACTCCATCCTGGAAAGAAATATCAGCTGTGCTGCTGCCATCAACACCTTTGTTAATAGATGTTGGAGATCGGCCTGATTTTCAGTGTAGTCCTGTTTCTCTGACTGTGACTGGCTGGATGTGCTCTCTTCATCCTCTGACATGGGAGCTGGCTCGGAGCTCGTCTGCCTGTCTATGTGTTTCCTGGACGGGGCCGCCTATGGAGCTGGTTGACAGTTGCCTTTTGTATCTATGCTTCTTTTTCTATGTCTGCTTCTGTCTCCTTGAACCCCAGTCGGCCTCAGCGGATGGCCGCTCACACTGAGCCTGGTTCTAATGGAGGCTTCTTCCTTTAAAAGGGAGTTTTCCTCTCCACTGTCGCTACGAGCATGCTTAGCGTGAGGGGTTGCCTTCAATCAATCAATCAGTCAATGAGTTTTCCCTAAATAAAACACTGAATCAATCTGTCTGGATGATCTGGTGAACTGTAAAGTACCTTGAGATTACGTGTTGTGAATTGGTGATATATAAATAAACTGAATTAAATTGAATATATAAAAAAAAATCGAGCCTTTCGTGTTTTGCAAAGATTCCTGCTTATCAGTTAGCTCTAGATAATTAGAAAGATCAATCAACTTTAGATGAATTAACTAATAACTTGGATGCCTTATTTGAACCATAGCTCTACTTCTCTTTTTAACTTAATATGCATTTATATTAAAGATTGCAATCTTTATTTTGCTCAACCAGTTCTTTTTATTTCTACACACTGAAGTGGGCGGAAACTTAAATTTTTTTTAATCTCAGTGAGGGTGAGGGTCTAAAGAAGGCCAGTTCCTAAAGAGGTCACAATCTGAGGAAATGCTTCCAAACTCTTTGCTGAACAATGGCTTTCCTTCCTGTCTGTCCGAAACCAAAACATCTGATAACAACAGCATCTCCAGTTTGAAGCCAAAATAGACCTACACTGTGGTGCTATCTAGGTAAAAATATCACTATTAATGCATCACATTCAACCTGCCTGTTATCTGTTCATTGTTGGACAGTTAAGACTGTCTGAAAGCTTAGAAAAAACCTAGAACAAAGAAGCAGCCTTTCAAGACCAGAATGTTATATAAAACATCCAAACCTCAGGAGTTTTCTATCTTATTTTTTTTTGTTTTGATTTACATAGGAGCTGAAGACTTTCAACACAGTAGAGTAATAACACAATCAGAAACAGCCTGAAAAAACATGAACTGTCATTTCTAAGAAGAAGGAGAGGCTCTTCTTTTTAATCCCTACATACCTGCATATATACTGTGATAGGCAACCCCTGAAAGCTGTAGTTTAGCGGCTATTAAACCTGAAAGCTGTAGTTTAGCAGCTATTAAACCTGAAAGCTGTAGTTTAGCATCTATTAAACCTAAAAGCTGTATTTTAGCAGCTTTAAACCTGAAAGCTGTAGTTTAGCAGCTATTAAACCTGAAAGCTGTAGTTTAGCAGCGTTTAAACATGAAAGTCGTAGTTTAGCAGCTATTAAACCTGAAAACTTTAGTTTAGCAGCGTTTAAACATGAAAGCTGTAGTTTAGCAGCGTTTAAACATAAAAGCTGTAGTTTAGCAGCTATCAAACCTGAAAGCTGTAGTTTAGCAGCCTTTACACATGAAAGCTGTAGTTTAGCAGCATTTAAACATAAAAACTGTAGTTTAGCAGCGTTTAAACATGAAAGCTGTAGTTTAGCAGCGTTTAAACATGAAAGCTGTAGTTTAGCAGCTACCAAACAGGAAAGCTGTAGTTTAGCTGTATTAAACCTGAAAGTTGTAGTCTATAAGCAATGAAACCTGAAAGTTGTAGTTTAGCAGCTATTAAACATTAAAGCTGTAGTTTAGCAGCGTTTAAACATTAAAGCTCTAGTTTAGCAGCTACCAAACAGGAAAGCTGTAGTTTAGCTGTATTAAACCTGAAAGCTGTAGTTTAGCCTCAATTAAACCTGAAAGTTGTAGTTTATAAGCAATGAAACCTGAAAGCTGTAGTTTAGCAGCTATTAAACATTAAAGCTGTAGTTTAGCGGCTATTAAACCTGAAAGCTGTAGTTTAGCAGCCTTTACACATGAAAGCTGTAGTTTAGCAGCGTTTAAACATAAAAGCTCTAGTTTAGCAGCTACCAAACAGGAAAGCTGTAGTTTAGCGGCTATTAAACCTGAAAGCTGTAGTTTAGCAGCTTTAAACCTGAAAGCTGTAGTTTAGCAGCCTTTACACATGAAAGCTGTAGTTTAGCAGCGTTTAAACATAAAAACTGTAGTTTAGCAGCGTTTAAACATGAAAGCTGTAGTTTAGCTGTATTAAACCCGAAAGCTGTAGTTTAGCAGCTTTAAACCTGAAAGCTGTAGTTTAGCATCTATTAAACCTGAAAGCTGTATTTTAGCAGCTTTAAACCTGAAAGCTGTAGTTTGGCAGCTATTAAACCTGAAAGCTGTAGTTTAGCAGCTATTAAACCTGAAAGCTGTAGTTTAGCAGCTATTAAACCTGAAAGCTGTAGTTTGGCAGCTATTAAACCTGAAAGCTGTA
>NW_015150976.1:453056-455280 GCF_000732505.1 Cyprinodon variegatus | reverse complement strand
TGTAGTTTAGCAGCTATTCAACCTGAAAGCTGTAGTTTAGCAGCTATTATACATTAAAGCTGTAGTTTAGCAGCTATTCAACATTAAAGCTGTAGTTTAGCACCTATTAAACATTAAAGCTGTAGTTTAGCAGCTATTTAACAAGAAAATCAGCCTCTAAACATCCAGCCATTACAGAAGGATGAACTCTGCTACTCTGTAGGGCATCATCAGGGTACAGTGGGCATTCAGTGAGTTGCATTACGTAATGAATTGCTGCCACAGGAGAGACAAGCTGAAGGCCTCCAGTGTTTGCTGTCATGGATGTTCACTGGAGCAAAGAATATTCACAAAGTACAGATAATTGTCCAGCCCAGGAAGTTTCTCACTGTTTTTGACTGAATTAATGTGTATTGTCTAAGAGGACTCTGAATGTCCTTTGGTTCATGTTGCTTTTAGGTAAGTAGTTACTTCAGGTTTATTGCTAAAGAATGGGCTGTGAGAATTAAATGGGAAGCTAAATGTATGCATATGCGTTTAAAATTAGCCATTAAAGGGGAATAAATGGAAGATTTGTATTTGTTGCTTGTGGCCGGCTCAAACATGAGACATCAGGTGGTTCATCTGTGAGATCCAAGAAGTTAACACTCTGCAGAACTCCAAGAACAAAATTACTATTCTATTATTAGAAATCTATGGCCCTGACGAAGCCGTTAAACTTCCAACTGGTTGGTGGTAGTAATGCACCAGAGGATGGATTGCCAACCACAATTAAAAGAGAAGAAAACACGGATCAAACATTATATCTAAAAAAGCTAAAACTTTGTCAGACTTCAAGTACAGATCAGAAATGTTAAAGTGTAGAATGGATCCAGCTGAGTGCAGTGAAGCACTTAATGATTGTTCATCGCCCCCGTTAATGGAGAAGAAAATGTTGATCAGTTATTTCCTTTGCTCAGAGCTTGTTTTAACACATGAGCAGCGCAACATTCGGTTGATGATTACTTGCTTCCTCTAGATTAGGAAGCAAGTAATTAAAAAATGTATCAAAAACTATGAATCCAAACTATTAAAACTAGTAGAAACAGAAATGTGTTGTTGCATTGTTCCTCCGATCTCCATGCTGGTGAAAACTGGACGATGCTTAACGGGAACATTTCTCAACGTTCCTGAATTAGTAAAGGTAAGCAAACAATGCCCAATAAATGTAAGATTTTTTTCTTCTTCTCATGTCTTACATACATGTGACATCAGACGATTCATCTGGGAGACTAAAAGTTACGAAGTTACCAATATTTACAGGTATAACTCAAAAATTATGAGTATAAATCACAAACTTTACAACTACAAATCTACAACCCTGGAAAATGTTATCCTTCTGACCATTTGGGGGCAGCAGTGCAAATGAAAGGGGTTTGCATACCACCTTTATAGAAGAAGGAAACAACCATCAATCAATGGTTTCACTGCGCATGTGTTAAAACAACATTTCAGTTAAGATATAATTGTTGCCGCTAGATCCGTACCATCAGCTCATCGTCAACCAGATATACGGCCCAGTCGCCCTTGATTTCACCTTGTAAAAAAAGCACAAAACTACCTTTTCCCTCCCTAAAAATAGTAAACGTACTAAACTATGATGTTTTAAAGGTTACTAATGTATTTCCTGAGAAAATAAATGCATTAAAATCCTTTCTATTGTATCACTCTGTGCCCGATCTGTACCAGAAATGGGATCCTACGCTACTTCCGGGAACTTTTTCGGCTTTGGATTTAAACATAAATCTAGTCTTTTTTTTGTTTTATGTTTTCCTTTCATGTTGGTATATAGTGTGTAATCTAAAGAAAGAAATGACTAAAATGCAGATAAACATTGTTTAATTATATTTTGCCGGACTGCTCTGAGCATGTCCACTGATGACGTCAGAGAAGCATAAAATTGTCTCAGAAAAGTCATAAAACATTTTTTAAAGATGTGTTTTAGTATTCTTTAGTGAGTTAAGGATAGAAATAAATACTTTAAGTAGCATAATAACATTATTTATGGTGACCTGGATGAATATCTGCTCGCATATGAGCTGATGGTGTGGATCGGGGAGAGACAAAGGCGAGTGCGGACTCGTGTCCTCACCAAGTATGTTCTTGAGAAGAACACAGGAAAGTGTGGACCCTGGGAGAACTGGAGCATGCCGCATAAATATGGCTCAATTTGAACAGAAACGTACTGATGACTAGGCCTGTCCCG
>NW_015150976.1:449578-451496 GCF_000732505.1 Cyprinodon variegatus | reverse complement strand
CCATGATCTGCTTCTCTGTTCTCCATTTTTCATTTGGATGAAATAATAGCTGCATGAATCATGACAGCAGACAAGATAGAGAGCAGGAGGCGGGGTTACCAATCTACTGGCTCTGGAGAGCAGAGTTCGCTGCTTTTAGATGTTGTCTCCAAAGTCTCCAGTAGCAGAAAAAAGTTGCTAGATCTGGCACAAGGTGCTTTTTAAAATCAAAGTGCTAGAGGGGTCTGAAAAGTGGCTAAATATAGCGACAAAAGCGCTAAGTTGGCAGCACTGCTCTATGCATGGTTTGTTTTCAAATGGACTGATCCAATATGGTGGACACTGAAGGGGGGACTGACACACACTTAATATTATAAGCGTTCTGAAGGATTTTTATCAAAAACATAATTAATGTGCAAAAATAAGGAATATTTGTATTAATCATACATGTAAACAGAGCTTTATGGGGCCCTAAGCAACTGCCTAGTATTGCCTAATGGTAAATCCCCCCTTCATGTTTGTATGAGTTGACCACAATAAAAACATACAAATCTCAGATTTATTCACGTTTAGATTTTCCATTTCCAAATGCAGATCTCTGTGCATCCACTTTTGTTGACAGTCATCTCAGCCCATAGAACAGGCGGCTCAGAGGCCCTTACTGTGGGCCCTGCCTTACCTGAGGACATGCTGCAGACTCTGCTGCACTGAGTCACTCCTCCGGTGGGACGGGCCATGTGACCATCCTCTGCACCGTTACTGGGCCAAACAGGGATGGGTCTGCTGTTCTGCATGCTGAGAACAGCCTCCATCTCCAACATCACACCCAAATCACAGAGATAAACATGATAGATTGTGTTTCATTAGAGACCCAGAGGGGGAGCAGGTCTCTGAACCCCCCCTATGTTCAATCCTCCTCCTGCACTGCGGCAGCAGCGCCGCAGAGGTCTATAAAGTCTGCAGACTGCCGCCCTAAACTCATCGCACTTCTTCCAAATCAACATGCATTTAGAGGGGGGCTCGTGAACGCGCCTGACGCCGTGCACGGCGTTGACAAACAGCGCTCCGCAGCAGAGACTATATTCACACACATGTTGTTAGAAAAGGTGAAAATAAAGGTGAAATGCTGCTAAAGTGAGCCCGTCACCTGTGATGATGTTTTCTGTCCCGCTGTCCTTCTCGGTCATCGTGTCCGTGGGTTGGTCTCCTCCCAAACCTCTGATCCACAAACAACCAGCAGTTTTCCTGATTTATTGGCCCGCGGGGCAAATCTGCAGAAAGCGATGCTCCGGCCTGGCGTCACTCTGCGGCTTCTCCTCTTTAAGAGAAATGCATTAAAAACACAGGAAACGGTTTAGGGTCTTGGGGGGGAAGTAGGAGGAGGGGGCAGCGGGCTCCAGCAGACAGGATGTTGAGGCAGACTGGCTGCTGTCCGCCCCGCCCATCCCATGGACTCCTGTCCTGGTCAGGAATGCTGTCTGAGCAGATCTTTGGGAGAAACAGCGCCTCCACCAGCAGGATTCCCTTTCAAACCACATGGCAGCAGCTTTGAAAGCATGAAGGCAAGGAAGGGCTGCAACTACTACTCTCAGACAGGGGCGGATTTAGGAAATCTGGGGCCCTAGGCAGAGACAGGCAGGGGGCCCTCTGAGTTGAGAAGGCAACATATAAAACAGACCCATTATACAGATAGAGAAATGTTAATAGAATAGACATCCATTATCTGTTCTAGGTTGTGTCTCTCTCTTCTTGTCCCTTTTCTTCTTGTTTTCCTCTCTATGTTTTGTACTCAGCTGACTTTTCATGCTGTCTCTAAAGGAATGAAAGATTTTTTCCGAGCACTAAGCTCACTTAGCTGATTGCTCCTTCAGCTGATCCAGATGCTGCAGTAAAGACGCAGCGTCTGGATCAGCTGTCTGATCTACTTTCTATAGTTCTA
>NW_015150976.1:444138-449058 GCF_000732505.1 Cyprinodon variegatus | reverse complement strand
TTTACGAGTCGTTTTCCACAATGACATACAAACAAAACAAGCCGGTAAGGTGCCAAATAGGAAATATGCATAGTATAGAGCGGATGTAGAATTGACCAATCAGAGGCCTCCTGTCTGTAGAAGGAGTAGAGGCACATTTTTACTAACACACACACACAACCTTGTGCCTGAGTATTAATCAGCCTTAAGGCATCCATACATGGGTCGTATTCACTAACCACTGCGCCACCAAAGCACACCCTGTGAAAGGATTTTTATGAAAACCATAATTAATGTGCACAAATAAGGAATAGTTGTATTAACCATACATGAAAAAAGAGTTTTATGGGGCCCCCAGGAACTTGGGGCCTTAGGCAACTGCCTATTATTCCCTAATGGTAAATCTCCCCTGTCCCAAAAGCAGGGCTTTGCAGAGACCACTGAAGGGGACAGGGGCCCACAGAAAAATAGGGACCATATAGAGAAAAGATGAATATAAAATAGACTTCCATATGTAGATCAAACGTGTTATTGAAACGGTTGGCTAAGAATAAGGTTAAATACAGTAAGATTGCTATTCACGCTGGCGGCAATGACACCCGGGTACCAGAGGTGTTAAAAGTATCTATGTTTATTACTCCAGTAGAAGCAAAATCGTACTGTTTAAGAACACTTTTCTAGAAGTTAGAAGATCAACTTAAGATTTTTACTCCAGTAAAAGTGTAAAAGTACCATTTTAAAACTACTCTAAGTATAAAGGTAAAAGTAATGCAGGACAAAATGTAAAGTACAGAAGCTTTACTGCACTACCCTTTTAAAGGAATTTTTTTCTACAATTCTGGATGATAACTTCCCCAGCTTCATTTTCTTAGTTTTAAAACTAATGGTAACAGTGTCAAATTAAATTTTGCCTCATCTTGAAAAACAATTTATTTTGGTATGTGGTGAACAACAACTTGGGGCAGCACCGAGTCCAACCACAAACAAATTAATTGTCTGGATGAAAACAATTATTTTGATGTTGTGTGTTTTTCTTTTTAATAACAACAGGCCATGATGAAAATGAGCTATATGTCTACAAATGTTTACTCCAGTAAAGTATAGATAGCAAACATTTCTACTTAAGTAAAGTAACGATGCCTTTGCACTTTGTTTCTTTAAACCTCTGCTGGTTACGCCGATCATAGGTCACTAAAATTAGTGTTGCTTCAGTGTGTTAATGTGCCAAAACAATGTCGGATTGCATAATTTTCTCTGGTCCCCTCCCTGATCTGACCAGTGATGTCATGTTTAGCCACACATCGTCTTTCAACAGCTGGTTGTCTAGGTGGTGTCCTGAAAACAATGTGGGCTTCATTAATAATTGGCAATCCTTTTGGGGAAAGCCTGGTCTGATTCGGAGAGACGGCATCCATCCCACTTTTGATGGTGCAGCTCTTCTTTCTAGGAATCTGGCCACATTTATTAGTCCTCCAAAACCCTGACCACCCATGGTGAAGACCAGGAAACAGAGTCGTAGTTTAACACACTGTTTACTCCATCCAGACAGTGTCTTGCCCACGACCAAAATCTAATAAATTAGAAAAGAAATCCCAAAGGAGTAAATCATGATAATCTAATTAAAATCAGTAGAAAAGCACTCTGAGAGCACAGACCTCCGCCAGGCAGCAGATTGTGCCTCATATTGTGACTTATACCTATAGCTAAAACTCTCTTATGATCCGGATCATTACCAAAATTTCATAAGCAGTTTCTGGGCGAGGAGGAGGAGTAGCAACAATCTTTCAGAATGACTTACTTATTACTCCATAGGCAGTTAATAATGACAACTCTTTTGAACATTTAACCTTTAAGTTTCCCTCATCCAAATTGCAAAATAACTTTGTATCGTCCACCAGGTCCTTACTCTGAATTTTCAGATGTTTTCAGAGATTGGGTGTTTAATACTGACAGGGTCATCATAGTGGGAGATATCCATGCTGAAATTGAAGGTGTTAGCTTAAGTGGAGTCTTTAATGCTATCTTAGATGCTATTGGCTTTGCTCAAAATGTGAATAGTCCCACACATTCTCATCTTCATACTTTGGATCTTATTGATGACATATGGATGTCAATGTGAAGAAATAGCAGTATTTCCTCACAACCCTGTCTTCTCTGTCCAATTTTTGATAACATTCAGGATTACTTTAAGATAGTTTTCCTCCCCCAGGTTTAATTTTAGCAGATCATTATCAGATAATTGAGTTATAAATTTAAAAGAATCTGTTTCACTTTCTCTCTTCTCTGTGTTGCTAGGCAGTGCTGCAGAGGATGAAAGTTTAGTTTATTCCACTTCACAGGTTGATGATTTTGTTGATGGGGTTGCTATTTCTCTGCATACTGCTTTAGACAATGCAGCCCCTTTGAAAAACAAAAACTTTAAAAATAGAAAGCTGCCTCATGTGTTCAATGCAGAGATGCACACTCTGAAGCGAAATACTAGGAAACTGGAGAGAATTGGCGCTCCACATGCTTACGACAATCCTACCTAGCCTGGAAAAATAGTTTTTTAATAGATGACTGGAACTCAGCAGAGTTCTCCACTCACCTACTGAGCCTGTCCATTTACTGGACAAGATCTCCCCTGGTCTCCGTCTCCACCACAGTAGAGGCACAGATTCCCTGGAGAGATGTGTGCATCCCAGTTGTATCGCTTCAGGACCAGGTGTCAGCAGACCAGACACCGCATTAGGTGCCACAGGAATGGGAGAACGAGGTGGGCGAGGGTTTGCGGCTGTTTGATCTCTCCCTTCTCTCCGACGTTGGAAGAGACGGAGATGAATCCGGGTGGCCAGATCCTCTAGCTGTTTTAGAGTCTGCGGGTAGTCCTGGGTGGATGGTTCATCTATAAGTCTATAATATACTCTGGCTTTCAAGATCATGGAAAAACTGAAACCCTGGATAATCTCAAGGATGTCTAGGTTTTACTCCAGGGTCTAGGTTTTACTCCAGGGTTTCAGTTTTTCCATGACCTTGAAAGCCTGCTTGTTCAGAATCCAGTGTTGCAGGACTTTACTTTCCATGGCGGCGCTCCAAAGCAGTGGCCAAGAACAGCTTCTCTCGACAATTTCACAAAATACTCTACTTAAAAAGATACAAACTAGACATGAAACCTGCATCTATGATCGCCAACGCCAGCTGGAGCTACGGTCACAAAAATTTTAAATACAGAAATTTTTGATCATTTAAAAAGCTGCAGAGTGCAACAACAGCAGAAAATAACAGATGGACGAAGAGATGTGCAAGACGGAGAAAATGAGGCTGCTAAGGGGGGCTAACTTTGAAGCTAAAGATAAATCCCCACAGACCACCGCTTCCAACAATCCTGCTGTCCAACGTCCGCTCGTTGGAAAACAAAAGGGATAATTCTCCAACTGGACCTGTCTTCAAAGAAGGAGATTAGTAACTGCTGCACCATTATTCTGCTGCATCCAGCAATACCGGACAACGCAATTAACCTGGAGGGGCTAACGCTATACTGTGCTGATAGGAACAAATAACTAAGCAGTAAGACTCGGGGTGGTGGGCTCTGTGTTTACATCAACAACAGCTGGTGCAAGAACGCTAGATCAGTCGCCAGCTTCTGCTCTCCTCCAGATATTGAGTTTCTGACTGTTAACTGCACACTGAAATCTCTTGCCCAGAGAGTTCAGTGTGGTTAGCATCACTGCTTTTTATGTGCCTCTCAGCGCTAACACTAAAGAGGCCATGAAGACTCTATACCAGGCTATCTCTGAGCTCCAATCTGCACACAGAGGGTGTTTTCATCATTGCTGGGGATTTTAACCAGGCTAACTTGAAGACTGTTCTCCCTCATTTTTACCAACATGTGGAGTTTCCAACTCGGGATGAAAACATTTTTGATCCGGTTTACTCTAACATCAAAAATGCATTCAGAGCAGCCCCCCGCCCCCAACTCGGTTCATCAGATCATATCTCAGTCATGGATATAAGCCCCGGCTGATCAGGGTTATACAGAGAGTTAAAGAGGTCCGTGTGTGGTCTGAGGGTGCCATGAAGACGCTCCAAGACTGTTTTGAATGCTCTGACTGGAACATCTTCATGACAACTTATGAAATATTGATGAGTATGCCATGAATGTGTCAGCCTACATTAACAAATGTATTGAGGACGTCAGCATCAAAAAGAACATCACCACCTGGGCCAACTAACCACCCTGGATAAATGGAGAGGTTCGGGAATTGCTAAAAGCACGGAACCCAGCTTTCAAGTCTGGTGATAAAGAGGTACTGAGAGCAACGCTTGCCAACTTAAACCGTGCCATCAGATCAGCGGAGCAGAACCACAGCCAGAAGATCCAGGATCTTTTCCACAACGACAGCAAAACAAGGAGGATGTGGAAAGGCATTCGTATGATCACGGACTACAACAAACCCTCCCCCCGCTGCAAATACTGACTTCCTACATGAACTAAACAACTTCTTTGAAAGGTTTGAGGTACTAAACAGCACTCCAGCAGTGAAAGCCGTTCCACACCAGGGGGAGGAGGCACTAAACCTGGACGTAACTGAAGTGAGGAAAACTCTGAGGAATTTCAACCCAAGGAAGGCCCCAGGCCCTGATAACATACCAAGGCAGGTGTTCAAGGAGTTTACAGATCAGCTGGCTAGTGTCCTCACAGACATCTTTAACACCTCGCTGGACTAATCCATAGTGCCTCGCTGGACCAATCCATAGTGCCAGCATGCTTCAAGTCTGCCACCATTATTGCAGTCCCAAAGAAGCCTCAATTCACCTCACTAAATGATTACCGGCCTGACACCAGTACTGACTCCAATCATAATGAAGTGCTTCGAAAGCATGGTTAAAGAACACATTGTCTCCAGTCTGCCGGCAACATTTGACCCATTCCAGTTCGCCTACCAACGGAACCGCTCTACA
>NW_015150976.1:440067-442170 GCF_000732505.1 Cyprinodon variegatus | reverse complement strand
AACACTGCTTTTTCAATAATCTTACTGGTAAAGGGGAGGTTTGATATGGGCCTGTAGTTCTGGAGTAGTAGTTTGTCTAAACTGTTCTTTTTCAGCAGTAGTTTGATATTTGCTCTTTTTAGGGACTGCGGGAAAACACCTGACAGAAGGGACGTGTTTATTATCTGAGTCAAATCAGACGCTATGACAGGCAAAACTTTCTTAAAGAAAGCTGTGGGTAGAACATCAAGGCATCACATGCAGAACTAACACAGAAGGCAAGTTTCAAACGTTTATTTAACAAACAGCAAGGAACACGAACACTGGACGCTGCGGCTCGGTGGAGCAGACGGGTTATCGGCGCAGGCAGGACTTGAGCGAACGCTGGATGAAGGAACCAGGCCGGGGGGAGTGGAGAGATGGACAGACAGTGGGGAACCTCCCGAGATGTTGGCTGGGGACTTACTGACAGGTGGGCAGGTGATGGAAGTCCGTGAGGAGGGGCCCGAGCAGCAGCGGCCGAGGAGGAATCCGGGGGCAGCTGCTGGAACCAGAGGGACATGACAGGGTCTCAGGCCCAGCTTGGTACCACCAAGAGATTGTTCGAAGGTGGATCCAGAAGAGTCAGAACCAGAGATCTTCCACTGAAGACGTCAGAGCTCGAGGAATCACTGGAAAGGTTTTTCACAACGAGAAGTGACCTGGGAAACACAGGAGACTATGGTTAGCGCAGAAAAAAGGTAAGCTGTCACAGACAGAGGTCTTTAAGCGTACCAACAAGGTTAGCACTGTGGCATCCATCAGCTGTCAGAGCGCTGCTTATGTAGCGCGGCCGCACGCCGCTGAACGAGCCACAGGTGTGTACCACGCCCACCTGTCAGCTCCAGCCACCTGGGGAGAAGGGAAAAAAAGGCAGAGCCGGCAGAGTCCTGACACCATTAGACTGATGAATGTTATGAAAAATTGGTTATTTTATTGTATTCTATTATATTCATCATATTTTATTATAATAAAATCTGTAAATATACATTCATATGTTTATATTATGTTTATATATGTTTTTATGTATTTTTTACTGTGTTTTAAGCTGCACTTAAAAAAAAGAAATTGTCTAGAGAGCTGTTCTTGACTAAATTTCTTTTTGTTTTACACTTGTGTATATAAAATGACAAAATAAATCGGTCTAAGTCTAAGTTACTGTTAAACCTGCACAGACAAGGTCTTACTTTTACTGTAATGCATTAATCTATGTGCTTGCTGCAACTCTGATTCCCTTCTGTGCAGCTTCATACCCACTTTAATCATATTACTTCCACCTAAAGGGCTGGAGGGAGATATTTCATGTCTCACCCTTGTTAAATGTATTGTGTTTAAAAATGTTGTGCCTCTGCGATTTAAAAATTGCATTCTTCTCAACTGTGAGTATATTGAAAATGCAATGAATCGCCCAACCCTAATCAGCATATAGAGCTTAATGGTTCTCTGTTTGTCCTACGTTTGTTCCAAAAAGGCGACTGTGTGCCCTCATTTGCAGTTGCCTCCATAGACAGAATAAACAGTAGCCTGATACTGAGTAGCCAATTACAAAATAATCCAATCACGAAAATAATCTAATCTAGTTAACAACATAGTCTACTCCAATTACCGAAAATAATATAATCCAATTACCAGAATAATCCAGTCACCAAAATAATCTAATCCAATTGCCAACATAATCTATTTCAATTTCCAACATAATCTAATCCAATTACCAATATAATCTAATCCAATCACCAACATAATCTAATCCAATTTCCAACATAATCTAATCCAATTTCCAACATAATCTAATCCAATTAGCAACATAATCTAATCCAATTAGCAGCATAATCTAATCCCATCACCAAAATAATCTAATCCAATCACCAACATAATCTAATTCAATTACCAACATAATCTAATCCAATTACTAAAATAATCTAATCCAATTACAAACATAATATAATCCAATTAGCAACATCATCTAATCCAATTAGCAACATAATCTAATCCAATCACCAACATAATCTAATCCAATCACCAACATAATCTAATTCAATTACCAACATAATCTAATCCAATTACTAAAATAATCTAATCCAATTA
>NW_015150976.1:431467-437251 GCF_000732505.1 Cyprinodon variegatus | reverse complement strand
CATTTTGGTTTTCAAAATAGGTGAGGATTACTTCAAATAGGTGGGTTTTATGAGAGTAAACATAAGAAAACATTTTATTGTGTGATTTAAAACACACTAGATGGTTTTAAGTATCATTAAAATTTTCCTTATTTTTGAAATCTCAATAAAAACTGGCACTGATATGTTCAAAGATAGGTTCATATATTAGGCTTTTATATTTGGTTTAATGACTAAATAAATAACTCAGCTTTTATAACCTTATAGTTATGGTTTAACTGAAGATAATAGTGAAGCTGTTTAGTATTTAAATGTTTGATCAACTTATCTGCTAACGATTCATTTCTTCTTTGGTTTGGATTTTATAATTTTACTCAAAAAGAAAAATAAATGATCCATTAGATCCAGAATAACACCCTTAATAAATTATAGATATTAGATATAAGATGTCGGTTAAGTTTTATGGATCTCACACCATAAATGTTGTTTTGTTTTTTTGGTTAAATGTGGAAAATGTGGAACTGATATTTGTGCCAAACCACCATGAAGGACTAAGTTGAGTACCCTGAGATGGACACTAGAGGGCAGCACAGAAGCAGAAACAGTAAAAGTATTACACTGAATCTGAAAGGGGGAAAATCCATGCAAAGCAAAATATCAGCGAAACACATAATTTTATTTTATTTAATTTTTCAGCCATACTCTCAATAATTTCAAAGAAATATTTCATTGGGTCAATATTTCATGTTGACATAGATGGTTTGTTATTTATGAATTGAAATAAGTCTATAGATCATAAAATGGCAGCAAAAAGATTTCCTGGGACTGTAGGTAGGCAGATAGAAAAGACGGACCTGATATGTTCTGGATATCAGACACTTTCACATCTGGTTCTGATCCTGGTTCTGGTTCTGGTTCAGGTTCTGGTCCTGGCTCAGGTTATGGTCCTGGCTCAGGTTCTGGTTCTGGTTTTGATCTTGGGTCAGGTTCTGGTTCTGATTCTGCTTCTGGTCCTGGTTTAGGTTCTATTTCAGGTCCTGGTTCTGGTTCAGGTTCTGCCCTGCTCTTGGTCCAGGTCCGACCAGGAGCAGCAACATTCCTATTCTAAACATCTTTAAACAGGAGGAAGTTAATCTCTCAATGATTTTAAACTGTGGATCGAAATTAATTCAAACAGAAAATAATGATATAATTTCTGATTTTTAGATTAAAATCAGAAATTCTTTTTCTTCATGTAAAACAGGCCATTATTAATATTCCTGTTTACTTTAGATCAGCGTCTCATTTTGGAGATCCAAACATTTTACAGATGAAGGAGGAAAGAAGACAAACCTGCAGAAGAACAGTGAAGGAATTTAAAACATTTGAAACAAACATTTAAAACAATTTAAAAAATTTTGTTGGAAAATAACGACTTTTTGAACATTTAAAACAACAAGTTAGCGTCCATATAGAATCTAATTTAAATGAAAGGAATTAACATTTTTTTTTCAGAAGGTATTTACCTTTTCTTACAGCAACAAACTGTCCAGATATATTTTACACATAGTTTAAAAAAAAAGGTTAACAGAGGATCTGAAAGAACAAAAGTACGGTAAAAGAAAAAGGATATGTTTGAATCTCATTATATTTCTGTAATGTTTATGATTAACATGTTTTATTTCTGAATCAATAACATTAA
This sequence comes from Cyprinodon variegatus, assembly GCF_000732505.1. Classification (NCBI taxonomy): domain Eukaryota; kingdom Metazoa; phylum Chordata; class Actinopteri; order Cyprinodontiformes; family Cyprinodontidae; genus Cyprinodon; species Cyprinodon variegatus. The sequence continues at coordinate 435,591 of NW_015150976.1, read as the reverse complement.
TAAACAACCAATTGAACATAAGATTTTTTTTATTATTATTTTAGAAGATTAAACGGAGGCACAAACTATATGATTAAATAAATGCAACTGTAATTATTATTCATTTATTTATTTACTTACTATGATTCAAATATTATATAAATAATTCACAATGAAATAGTTTATGCCAGATTACATAAAGAAACACATTTAAAATGATTAAAATCAATCTATAAATATCATTTTAAAAATGAATTTATTTAAAAATGAAGATAATCATGTGTTAAATAAAGGATTATAAAGCTTCTTAATGAAATGATGCTATATTTGGGAATCAGGCTGAAACTAAATAAACTAAAACATGAGGATTCCTTTATTGATGAAGCCACACACACACACACACACACACACACACACACACACACTCTTCTTTCATGTTTAACCCCTCCTGTGCAATAACCATAAAGCTAATCAGCGGCAGCTGGTGGAGTTTTCTCCAGGGGGCGCTATAAATTCAAAATAGACCTATACCAAAAACCAATCAAACAAATACCAAGTTATAACACCGGTATACTTATATAAATGCTAACAAAAACATAAAAACATTATAAAAACACTTTATAAAAACAAAACATAATGTCATACACGGGTTTAGTTATTGTCCATAAATGGTTAATCTGTGTTTTTCATGGTCCAATATTTTCTCGCAAACCTAAAAAATAATTAATCAGTTTAATAATAGAGAAGCTTTTAGTCAGTTTACATTTTTTTTAATATATAGAAACTTTATTTTCTGAGAATGTGTTTATTTAAGAGCAACTGTTGAAATTAAAAAACATCTATAAAAAGTGTACTATATTCTATTATTTTCCATGTGAATCCCAGATTATTCATTCTTCTTTCCTTTTCTACAAAGTGCTTTAAATCAGTCCTTCCTGTCTTTATCATGCTGGTTCAGATCCTGATGTTTGAAAAAGGAGGCAGGGAAAGCAGAATAAAGCATTAGCCTCGCTGCATGCAGTTAGCCAAGCCTTGGAGCTAAACCAGCTCCTGGAAAGGATGTTTCTTGCGCCATTTCTCTCTCTCTCTCTCTCTCTCTCTCTCTCTCTCTCTCTCTCTCTCTCTCTCTCTTTCTTCAATGCGTCTCCAACTCCTGTGACTCAACCTGTCAATCACCCACAAACCTTCTGCACTGTGGCGTTAGGCGATGAGCAAATGCACTTCCTGTCACCTCCGGCGCCCCAAGCTCTCCTAAATTTCTGTATTGCAGAGGAGCAACTGCGCATGGACAACTTTTTACGTGAGTCAATGGGCAGAGATTTTTTGCCCTAGGGTGGAAACACGCTTTACTAGTCATTAAAGATTAAATATTTATATTTCTTGCACATTTACAAAATATATATTGATATATTTCAAATTATTAAACATTTTAATTTGAAATTAAATATATATATATATTATTTGAATGTTTTGATCATAGGGTGGTTGGTGCGGCGCCCTCTATTGGCCAGCCGCCACTGAAGCTAACCCTTTGCCTAAACCAGGGGTCTGCAACATTTTCGATGCCAAAGACCCCCAAACTGATGGCGAGATGGAGCGGGGACCCCCTAATTATATATATTGTATAAAATTGTGTTCTATCAAACTGGTCCTATAGTCACTCTATTACAGATGGAGTAATGTAACGAAACTAATTTCTCCCTGGGATTATTACAGTTTTTCTGATTCTGATTCCTCATTGATGGGACAGGTGTTATGAATGAAACGGTGCCCAGCTTGAAAGAGCTCCTGTGTGTTGCTGAGTGTGTGTATTGATGACTGAACCCACTGCAGTGTGTTGTATTCATATCAATGTGTATTTAAAGACATTTCATTCGTTGGAAATTTTGCCGGGGGATTAAAAAACCAGTTTTATTCAAGGAAACTTTTGGGGCCCCCCTTGCATTCCTTTGTGGACCCCCTAGGGGTCGCGGACCCCCTGTTGAAGACCTCTGGCCTAAACCATGTAAGCCCAAAGTCGGTCCTCTAGGGTTGTCCAGCACAGCTGGTTGTGATTATTGCTGCTCAGTAAAAGTCTGCTAATCAGCTATCAATGGAAATCAGCTGTGCTGAAGCAGGGAACCTCTAAACCCTGCAGGCCAGCGGCCCTTTGTGCATCCCTGTCCTGAACTCAGTCCACATCTTAGCCATAAACCTCAGCCTTGGCAAACAGGAAGAGGACCTGCAACACGTCCTCCGTCCGTTCCAAACCTGCAGTAAAGCACAGTTTGGCTTCTTCCAAGCATTCTGGATCATAGTTGCAGGCGATTTTGTCTAGATCAAAGATGTAAAGCAGACTTTAAGGCCACCATTGCTCCCATTCAAACCACACCTGGCCAAGTTTGAAAACATGATTAGGGGGATTTTAATTAGATGCAATTAGAGAAGCCGGCCATGTGGAGACCTAGAAAAGGGGGAAAAAAGATGCGCTAATTAGGCCAGAGGCCACTTTTCTTCATGCGACCTGCGGAGACCCCGAACAGGCTGCAGAACGTCAGCGGTCTGACAATAACTGCTGGGATTCATTTGAATGGCATAAACAGCGCTGCAGCGGGACGAGCTCTGAAAGGCTTCTGTGAAAGAACAACCAGCAACAGGTGGCCAGCGAAGAGGGAAACATGCATTGTCCTCCAACACGGATCCAACCAACACATTTAGATTTCCCCAAATCTATCAGCTTTTTACTTTGATTTTAAAAATAGCCCAGATTTGAAGCACATCTCTGTAAAAAAAAAAAAAAAAAAAAACCTATTGGGGGGTAAAAAAAAATCTACAAATCCAAACATGTGAACTGAAGAGGCGAAGAGGAACAGGGAATTGTTCCCTATTTATGGGCCCTCTAAGGATCCCTGAAACCCTCAAGGACTCCTGGTGGATCCTTACAATGGGCAGCAGCACTTTAACAAAAAAAGATGCTCCTAGTTCCTCCTGTGACAAATTAGTTCCAGACACTTTTCATACAGACCAATTTATATGCCATTTGAGTCACTTAGACCAAACTGGTCATCGCATGTGAATCATTTTCTGTGCAGCTGCTCCGTTTTTTTTTAAAAGCTTATGGGCACCCTAGAGTTTGTTTCATAGCTACCATCCGGCTGAGAGGAAGAGAAACAGAGAGAGAGGAATGACAGCTCTATTATGAGATCAGGAGGAAAACCAGGAGTGAACTGGGCTCAGAATAAAAGCTACAATCTGTTTAAGAAAGGAAGGTTTCCTTATAAGACTGAGTGGATCTGACTTCCTGTTGGCGAGCTGCTAAAAGCTGCTCAGGGTTGGACATCCTTCCAAAGAAAGACATCTGAACCATCTCTGATCAACGATATGTTGACATTTTCAGGAGTTACATTATACTTTAAAATCTTCATGTTCTTCAGAGTTTCTCAGGCTCTTTAGGTCGAAGGATTTTCAGATGTGATTTCTATCAGGATGAGCTGAAAGAAGAACTCTGTGGCAAACATCTGCACCTCTGCTGGATCCTGTTCTTTGTTTCCTCTTTTAGCGTCACACACAGAGACATAATGGGGCCCATGGCTGACCGGCTCCATCATGCATGCTTGGTTTTCTTCACAGAGCAGTGGGCGCCAGCAGCCTCCACGTCTTCTTAGAGCCGTAAGGAGCTGATTTGGGAAGAAAGTTCCCTTTGAACCCGATTCCTTCCCTGTGTGGATTTACTGTTAAGTATTTATTATTGGTGGTAGGCATAGTACAGGTTCACAGTACTGAGTTGTTTTGTATAGACTGAAAAATGCCCTTTTATAAAAAATCATTAATAAAGATTATAACTGTGCCTTTTAAATATTTACCATTAAATATGGTGGGTAGTGGCGGCCTAGTGGTTAGGGCAGTGCGCTTGGATCCCTGAGGTTCTTAGTTTGAGCTCCACTCCCACAGACTGCCACTCTGGGTCCCTGAGCAAAGACCCTTAAAGGAAAACTCCGGCCAGGAAGGAATGATCAATGGATCATTATTTATGCCTCAAACTAAGACGTTCGCAGTGATTTAATGAATTTAGTGTTAATCAGAAAATACAATAATTTTCGTCACGATCACTGAGTCTGGGAGCGGCCATTTTTGCCCAAATATAGTAACCCCTCCCTCCTGCCATC
>NW_015150976.1:430027-431457 GCF_000732505.1 Cyprinodon variegatus | reverse complement strand
CCACGCTGCTCGTCGGGTGCCGCACAGTGGCAACCCACTGTTCCCCAAGGGGATGGGTTAAACGCAGAGAGTGAATTTTGTTGCTTTGTACTTGTGATAGTGTAATGACAATAAAGTGGAATTCTATTCTATTAAAGTCATCTTCCTTTCCATTTTCAGAAAATAAAATAATAAATGACACAAACAGCAGGCCTGACAGCTGATGTTTAATGACAGACAGACAGTTTTATCGCCTTTTATAAATGCAGTTTTTTTCTATGCATTTAAATTTAGAATTTTCTTTTTTTTTTTCTGGAGGTCATGTTGGGGAGCTACACCCTGCAGCCACATTGAGGTACAAAGCAGGCTTAGAAACAGGTCAAATTTACAAGTAATGATGTATGACAAACCGTGTAGCGGTAGTTACCGCAAAACTCATCTAACAATTAGACAAAAACATATTTGAAATAAACTATTTGCACTGAATTTGCGCAGGAAAATAAGATAAACTAAAATGCAATTATTGAACTTATATATATATTCAGACTTTATATTATACAGTTAATGAGTAATTGTTTTTTTCATGGTCAAACAGTAAACCATCTTATTCCATACTTTATTGTTACTGCTATGATGGAAACAGAGTCTGTATTCTGATATGAAGTCTTAAAGAAGCCTTATACCAAAATGTACAATCATTTTAATAAAAATCATCAAAATGAACAAGTCCTGTAAGGATTTTTATATTTCAACCACCTTAACAGAAAAAGCGCCACAACAATAATAATAATAATGATAATACAGGTGCGGTTTGGCACAAAGCGAAGGAAACCTTCTGCTGCTGTTGGAAACACATCCCTTTATCTGCTGACAATGGACCGGGCCCAGTGGCCTTGTGGGAGCAGGAATGCCCGCTAATTGGTTGACACCGGCCGCCATGAACAGCAGCAGGGTTAAGGCCTGCCAGAACCACACAGGCTTAAATCCCCAAATCTTTTTTACTGTTTTTTGTGATATTGACCCGATCATATCGCTCAGAAGTAATTAATAAACCTCATTAAAATAGAAAAAGTCAGTCGATGTGCAGATGTCAATGAAACTTTAAATAAAGCAGCTGAATAGAAAAGCTGTGAAATGTCAGAGGAAGCTTCCTGCTATTATGGTCTATAACCGTCATAATGAGACGAAATGTCTTTGTGATTCTGATAAAGTCCTTTTTAAATTCTCAAACAAATCATTGACCCAGATGACTCCAAGAACCAACGACTTGGCTGCGATGACCCGCGCCTCCTGTTTCTATGGCAACACACAACATTACAAAATAAAATATCTGCTGCTGCAGCCTTCAATGAAAGGAGGAGAGAAGCGGCGGGGTGGAGCTCTGAGTGAAACCATTTCCTCCACTGGTTTCAACTGGTTTTCAACTGGACAGAACTAAAGTCATGTTTTCT
>NW_015150976.1:427100-427856 GCF_000732505.1 Cyprinodon variegatus | reverse complement strand
GCTTGTAAAGCGGGGAGAATGGAGCTAGGCTTACCGCACCGTGACGTCACTGCTGGAAGATGGCAGGAGGGAGGGGTTACTATATTTGGGCAAAGATGGCCGCTCCCAGACTCAGTGATCGCGAAGAAAATTATTATTTTTATTTTTTACAGATTAACGCTAAATTCATTAAATCACCATGAACGTATTAGTTTTAGGTATAAATAATGATCCATTGATCATTCATTGCTGACTGGAGTTTTCCTTTGCAGACAAAAAACAGACAAAAAACAAAATAAGATAGAATATGTATATATACACAGAAGCTATATACAAACAGTAGACTGTGCGTTAATGTAACGCAGAAATCCTGAATGGGTGAGAGAAACATTGTCCAGTGTCACGGGCGGGTCTTGGCCTTGTTGATAAGGCCGATAGCAGATGGGAAAAAACTGTTTTTGTGACGGGAGGTTCTGGTCCTGATGGACCGCAGCCTCCTGCCAGAGGGTAGTGGCTGAAATTGTCTGTGACTGGGGTGCGAGGGATCAGCCACAATCTTCCCTGCACGCCTCAGAGTCCTGGAGGCGTACAGCTCCTGGAGAGATGGGAGGTTGCAGCCAATCACCTTCTCTGCAGACCGGATGACACGCTGCAGTGTGCTCTTGTCCTTAGCGGTGGCACCAGCATACCAGATGGTACTGTAATGGAGGAGGTGAGGATGGACTCAATGATGGAGGATTAGAACTGCACCATCATTGTCCTGGGCAGGTTGAATTT
>NW_015150976.1:419685-425558 GCF_000732505.1 Cyprinodon variegatus | reverse complement strand
GACCTGTTGGCTCTGTAGGCAAACTGGAAGGGGTCCAGGAGGGGGTCCGTGATTTCTTTCAGGTGTAACAGCACAAGGCGCTCAAAGGACTTCATGACCACAGAGGTCAGGTCCTTGGCTTCTTGGGGACAGGGATGATGGTGGAGGATTTAAAGCAGGCTGGCACGTGACATGTCGCCAGTGAGCAGTGAGTAAATGTAACTAGTTAACAATTGTGTTTAGTAACTAATTACATTTATTTTTTACTGAACCATGCTTTTTTAAATAATATCCCTATTTTTACCAGAATAAAATGTTTGGCTGCTCCATCCGTCGAGAGTAACTAACCTGTAAAGGTTTATGATAAAACTAGTGTTCCTTTCATCTATCAAGCTAATATTTTATATCTGGTAAATGTGGAGGTTAAGCTAATATCCAGTAATTGTCATGGTTGGTTTAGGATATAAACCCACATGCAGAACACCACTGGAGACTGGTTAAAAGTTCAAACAGAGTTTATTAAAGGTTTGTACAAATAATCATGAACTGGATTCTGGAAACAGGTCCGGGCAGGATTCTTAGGCGTCTGCAGAGACGGATAGTTTCATTAGCCAGATTTACTGATGAGTTGTTGAGTTTTCTGATATTTCTGAAAATACCTTGACAAGATTCAGGCTTTCTTCTGTGAGAGAGGGAACCGGTTGGGTCCAGAGACTGTTGGTTCAGCAGAGTGCTCAGCAGCTGCAGCGTCTTGCTTCTGACTGTTAGTGTCTGACCTTGGTTTGAGTGTTTAGCTCTCATCCAGAGAGCAGCAGGTGGATTCCAGAGTGAGATCTTCAGGTTTGGCTCTCTAGGGCAGGCAGGCAGGTAACAGGTTAAGCTCATCCAGAGCTTCACACGAGAGACAGGTTTCCTAGGAGCGAGAAGACAGAGGCGGGTTAGAATTGGGTTTCTCTAAGAGACAAAGGTTCTAGTAGTTATCTGAGGCTCAGGTTCGCTAACCAAACTTGGTCAACACTGCGACATTGAAGGAAGGTCTGGCAGCTGCTTAAGTAGGCAGGTCTCCTGATGGGCTGATGAGCGTCAGCTGTGCTGGAGGGCTCCAGCCCAGGAGATCCACAGCGCACTCTGCTGGAGAAGGTGGAGAATCTCCAGATCCCAACAGTAATGAGGATTTAAGACAGTAGCTGGAGGTATTTTACATCACCTACTATAACTACCCATTTTATAAGTTTTATGTAGAAAATAATGCTCGGAAAAGTTTTTCCTAGATACTGTTGTTTAATTAGAAAAAGAACATAGCAGGCATCATTTAGACCAAATATTTGTTGATACCATTTGAAATGCAAGACACTTAAAACAGATTTTTTTCTGGAAACTGTTCAAATTCATATTCTTTGTGTTGCTTCAGCATTGTGAACAGTATAATAGTATCACCTTTGAAAAATAAGCAACGTTATACAACATGTTTGTGCTCTATAAGTGTCTGATTTCTATTCAAATGAATTCCTTTCCTTCAGGCAGATTACTTTTAGAAACGCTCTGCTCCACCAAGGATCAGCCGACTGAGAGGTAGAGGGTTTTTTTTTATGTGGAAGGAAACTTATCATTGAGGCAGAGATTTTCTGTAGCAAAGAAAAGGTAAAAGTAATTCAAAAGTCGCCATCCATGTTTACATGCTGCAGATGAAGAAGGTTTGTTTATTGAAACTTGGGAAGAAAAACTGAAAGCTTTTTCCATCAGATGAAAGCCAGAAGGCTTCAAGATCCTCTAAACTCCATGAACCAAAAGCAAACCTACAGACTGAAAGCAAAGTATTGGATTAAAAGAATCTGTTGAGGTAAAATTATTAAGAGGTTGTTCTACATTGTCAGAAAAATTATTTCTGTCTTTAGTTTAAAACGGAGCTATTCTTGCATTTGGATCCACTAGAGGCCTTTCCTGTGCTTTATGGGCATTTTGTAATAATCCAAGTGATAAACAAGTGTCTTCTGTTGCCATGGCAGCGCAGAGAGGTGCAGCAGCTTCTACAGCTCCTGAGATTAAGTCCAGATTTGATTTCTTTGAAGCTGATTCAGGCACTGGTCCTGTGCAGCTCAGCCCACCTGATGGTCATCAGAGGTGGTTCAGTTCTGAGTATGTCACAGAGGAGGAAATAGGCTCTGGGTCGACAGCAGCTCCTCAGACAAAGGGCTGGCACAGCAGAGCATGGGGAGCAACAGGCACCAGAAAGCCGAGCTAAAGGCTTTGGTTGGTGAGATGGGGGGGGGGTGTTGTGTTCAGGACAGCTGATCTTTTCTTCTCACTTGGAGATGTGAGGAAAAGACTGACTGCAGGTTAAAGCCCTGGCTTCACTTCACAATCAATGACCCACGGCAATGTTAAAGGAGCTACAACTTTAGAGATGCAGTAAGAAACCCTCAATTTCTGCACTCAATAGGTTCTACTGTCACTTTGAGGATCCTCACCCCCCCCCATCAGCACCACACCTATGTCACCACCCACTGACATGCCCCTCTGGGTGATTACAGCAGATGTGAGGAAGGTCTCCTCTGTATGACTGCGAGCCCTGAAACATCTCAGAGCAGCTACGAAGGGCCTGTGGACACCAGCTGCTGGTGACCATCTTTAACACCACTGGCATCTGTCCCCACCTGCTGCACTATTATCATCCCAAAGCTCCACAGTGGCAGGTGGTCATGACGAGCTTTGAGGGTTGTTGGGACATAAACCATGATAAAGTTATGGACAATGAGAACCAATGTCCTTTTCCTTTAAAAAACAAACACAAATACTTTACTGATGTTTCCAGAGAAAACTGAACGCAATCCTTTTGCTCCAAGACAGAAATGGCTTTGTGTTTCTGTCCCTTGGATAACTCTTTTAAGGAAAACTGTGTCTCCTGGAAGAAGTTATCCCCTAAGCAGGACGGCCTGTCCAACAGTATTCCATTTTCTCACTGTCTTTCCCTTTCTGTCTTTTATCGACATTGTTAAGTTGGCTAAGTTCTGCGATGGACTGGCGACCTGTCCAGGGTGTACCCCGCCTCTCGCCCATTGACTGCTGGAGATAGGCACCAGCACCCCTCGCGACCCCACTCGGACAAGCGTGTAAGAAAATGGATGGATGGATGGATGTTAAGTTCCATCATTTAATAGACTAGGTGGCTATTATCTGGACCTTTTCTGAGAATATTGGTATAATTGGTTGATAATATAGAACTGGATACAGATGTCTCAGGTGTTTCTACGTTTAGTCAAATTTGTTAAAACCCTTTTTGAAATGCACTCGGGGCTAAATGTCTCCATCAGAGCCTCATTGGAAAAAATCGAAATCTAGATAAGTAATTTTTTCTTAAAATAAGTGCATTTGTTCTTGGATTGAGGAGGTAAAAGAGTGATTTTGCCAATGGAACAAGACAATTTACACCTACAATAAGAAAACACAATTGCATTGTCTTATTTTAAGTGCATATTATCTAATTAACTTATTTTAAGAGTATAAAATACTCATTCCATTGGCCAACTATCACATTTACCTACTCAAATTGAGGGTAAATACACTTTATTTAAGACATTTTTGTTTATTTCTGGATTGTTTTGTCCAGCTGGCCTCTGAGTTACAGAAGGAAATGGTGAGAATGACGAACTCCTCAGGAAAAGCCAGGGTGAGCGACAGCGCTGAACTTTTCTAAAGCCTGTAAACTGAAGGTTTTTCTCCTTGAAGTTTCCATAATGGGATTGGAAGAGTTTTAGAATGTGATTTTTGCAGAAGATCTGCTGAATAATATATTGCACAGAATGTATAGATATCTGAAAGCATTCAATGCTTGGCCCACCTCACCTCTCAATCTTTTTTGTTGACTTTATGCTGATAGAACTGTTTCACTAATAAATGGCCCTTATTAAAGTTTAGGTGAATAGTTTAATTAGTTTCACAAAACCTTATAATTTCATTGTTAAATTGGCTTTACATGCAAACTTGATATTCAGCTTAGTTCCTGTTGAACAAATGCATTAAAAGATTATATAAAAAAACAACATATGTTGATATAAAGCCAACAATGGGATCGGTAAAGGTAATGAATAGAGAAGTGGTTGAATGATTTGAATGTTCCAAGGTTCCCCAAGCCTCTGTGGTGTTGAACAGTGGAGGAGCCACAGTGAGTTATGGCCGACCTCAACTGCGTTTAGACCTCATCACTGATGCTTGTTCTAACCTTGTCATGGTGTGTTTAGAGGTCTGACCCAAAATGGAGAGAACCACTCAGAGAGCGAGGCAAAAGTTTAACAGGTTTATTGAGGTAAGGGTAGAGGGGGCTGGATCTGGAACTCAGAGGGCTGGTGAACAGGACCTAGAAAGTCTGTAGAGGATATCACAAAGATTAGTTCAGGGACCATGGGAATCTTGGATGCCGCAAGGTTAATGCTAGTGAGTTACTCACGTCTGGAGGGGTTCTTCTCTCACTTTGAAATCCAGTCAGTGTGGGTTGATCCAGAAATGAGGGGACTCGGAGAGTGGACAGGTAGACATTTGTTGGACCTGGAGGAGCAATAGAGCGGACTGCCACTTGGAATTCTGAGAGAACTTGAACGAGACGTGTGGAGGTTAATCCCCTGCTCAGTGTGAAACACAAAGCAATCCTTCCAGGGGAAGAAGGCCAAACATCCAGCTTGCAGGATGGAGTCCCAAACTGGCAACACTCTGGCCACGAGGTAGTGACAGTCCATGGCTTAAGTACTCCTCCAGATAATGAACCAACGAGACGCAGGTGTGCAGGGAGGACCAACGAGGACAGGGCACCACCTGGTGGTGGAGGGAGAAACTAACACAAAACAGACCACACAAACTGCATTCCTGACAAACCTTAACGTGTTCCTGGGGACTGAGGTTTATCTGGTGCTGAACTGTGCTGCTGCTAAACTTGTGGACTACGTTAACAGTTGATCAAATGTAGACTGTCTCAGTCTAAAGGAAAGTTCTGAATTGTCCAGGTGAATTATCAGAGCTGTACCAACATCTCATCAGCAGATGCCCAGCAGTGGCGGCCTTAAAAAGCATCAATAATCCAATAAAACATGGGTTCCTAAAGGTTGGGTTGTGAAACCACTCAGGGTCACAGATAAAAAAGAATGGAGTCCTGCAATCCTCTACAGCAGGGGTTCCCAAAGCAGGGGTCAGGCCCCCTCAAAGGGTCGTGTTGCACCAAGTGGAGGGTCGGCGAGTGGTTTTTAAAATCATTTCTGATGTCATCTGTGAGGGATATTAAAGGGGGAAAGAAATACATATACGTGAAGGTCCTGTGAGGGTCTTAAATGTACCATGAAATAAGCGGATAAAATATTCGTTTATTTACTTGTTTATTCATGTATCTATTTCTTTATTTATCTATTTATTTATCTTTTATCTATTTATTTATCTTTCTATTTATCGTTTTAAATATCTATGTATCTTTCTAACTATTTATTTATCTGTCTTCATTTATTTATCTATTTATTACATAATTTAAATATTGAAAATACTATCCATTTGTCAAAAAATGTTTCTTAATAAATATAACATTTAACCTGATAAATCCAACAATATAAAAAATAAGTAAAATTAGTTCACTTTGTATTACTAAAATATTATACAGTGAAGTATTTTTTATATATTTTTATATATATATTCTGATGCATTGTCATTAAAGAGATCTTTTATCTCCACTACTGGCACTGGTTGGAAAACCACATTAAAAGTAGAAGTACTGATTAAACTTCTTTACTCAAGTAAAAGTAACAAAGTACAGGCTTGTAAATTTACTTCAAGTATAAAAGTAAAAGTAGAAACCACTTTTTTCATGCCGTTGCCTACATTTTAAATGGATGTCTGCCAATAGGACTAGATCTCCGTTG
>NW_015150976.1:415609-417042 GCF_000732505.1 Cyprinodon variegatus | reverse complement strand
GAGAGAAGATTCTGGCTTGGAAAGCCATCACTCCCACCGATCCCTTCATAGCAAAGCCTTTTATTAACAGTTTACAACATCGAACAGGCGGGCCTAAGGCAGAAGAGCCAGTAATCATTGTCTGGGAGGATGCAGGTAACAAGATAGTGTGAATTGACCAACTGGCTGGATGGAAGTCACACATCCGTGTGATTCTGCCTCATGACCTACAGGAGGTCATAAAAGTTTATGACCCTTCTGGTTGAAACACAGGATAGATATCACTCTAACAGTATTTCTTATATATTTTTGGGGGGTTTCCAGTCTGATGCATTGCCATTAAAGAGATCTTTTATCTCCACTACTGGCACTGCTTAGAAACCACACTTGCCACGTTCTGCAGGTAGTTTAGTTGGAGTCACTGATCTGATTTGTTCGCTGGATTGCTGATAGCCCGAGAAAAGTGAAGTTACCTGCCGCCATATTGGTACTCCCCATTCTCACAGAGAGGTAACATAAAAATGCTGACCTGTGTAGTATTTGGCTGCAAAACAAGCAGTTTTCTAGCTGTGGGAAGAAATTTCACTGGTAATTTCCCAGTCAGTGGATCTACTAACCATCTATACGCCGATGTATCCTGTAGTATAGTATGTAGCCTAACATTAATCTGGCTATCTCAGACTAACTCGAAGACATTGACTGATTTAGCCATTGAGATTGTGTCTAATTTTAGAAAATAGAAAGCATTTCACTGTGAAATATCAATGTAATTCTTTAAGTGGATAACGCTGTCGTTTTTGTAGTGTTTGTTGTATATCTCATTTGAAAAAGTCAGGTGCTGAAATATATTGCATGATATATTGAAGGAAAAAAAGCAACTCAAACATTTGACCCATGTATGTAAATGTATAAGTTATAATATTTAAGGTATTTAATCACTGCGTAGTGTATGTGCGTGTTTTTGTTCGTGTGTGCATACATACTTGTACGTATAGTATATGCAAATGATCAGATTCTTGCTGTAACTGAATAACAGTATATTCAATTCAATTCAGTTTATTTCTATAGCGCCAATTCACAACACATGTCATCTCAAGGCACTTTACAGTTCAACCAGATCATCCAGTCACATTTATTCAAAGTTTTGTATCTTAGGAAAACCAGTTGATTGCATTGACTCATTGGCTTGAAGGCAATTCCTCACACTAAGCATGCTTGTAGCGACAGTGGAGAGAAAAAACTCCCTTTTATCAGGAAAAAACCTCCAGCAGAACCAGGCTCAGTGTGAGCGGCCATCTGCTGAGGCCGACTGGGGTTCAAGGAGTGTTTAGTTTTTTACCAGTTGTGTCCTGATACTGAAATTTGCTAAAAAAAATTTACTCGTTTTCTCCTTGCATGTATGTAACAGTCTTTTATTGAGACCTGGAGAAAAATTGGGTAATGTCTGGAACCAT
>NW_015150976.1:412866-414998 GCF_000732505.1 Cyprinodon variegatus | reverse complement strand
CTACTTGAGTACAGTAATGAAGTATTTGTACTTCGTTACTTCCCATCTCTGCTGATCTGCATTTGTTTGCTGATAGCCCGAGAAAAGTGAAGTTACCTGCCGCCATATTGGTACTCCCCAGTCTCACAGAGAGGTGCCTTAAAAATGCTGACCTGTGTAGCATTGGCTGCAAAACAAGCAGTTTTCTAGCTGTGGGAAGACGTTTCACTGGTAATTTTCCAGTCAGTGGATCTACTAACCATCTATACGCCGATGTATCCTATAGTATAGTATGTAGCCTAACATTAATCTGGCTATCTCAGATGTTTTTGTAGTGTTTGTTGTATATCTCATTTGAAAAAGTCATGTGCTGAAATATATTGCATGATATATTGAAGGAAAAAAAAGCAACTCAAACATTTGACCCATGTATATAAATGAATAAGTTATAATATTAAAGGTATTTAATCACTGCATAGTGTATGTGCGTGTTTTTGTTCGCGTGTGCATACATACTTGTACGTATAGTATATGCAAATGATCAGATTCTTGCTATAACTGATTAAAAAGCAAAATATGAATTTGATGGTGCCTGTTATTTATGTGAATTGCTTATGTAGAAACTGAAGCTCTGTGGAGTTATTAAAATGGTTCATTAATTTAGCTCTATTTTAAATCTGTCAGATTTGAAGGCTAATGCACAGACACAGCATAACAGTATATTCAATTCAGTTTATTTCTATAGCGCCAATTCACAACACATGTCATGTCAAGGCAATTTACAGTTCAACCAGATCATCCAGTCACATTTATTCAAAGTTTTGTATCTTAGGAAAACCAGTTGATTGCATTGACTTATTAACTTGAAGGCAATCCCTCACACTAAGCATGCTAGTAGCGACAGTGGAGAGAAAAAAACTCCCTTTTAACAGGAAGAAACCTCCAGCAGAACCAGGCTCAGTGTGAGCGGCCATCTGCTGAGGCCGACTGGGGTTCAAGGAGTGTTTAGTTTTTTACCAGTTGTGTCCTGATACTGAAATTTGCTAAAAAAAATTTACTCGTTTTCTCCTTGCATGTATGTAACAGTCTTTTATTGAGACCTGGAGAAAAATTGGGTAATGTCTGGAACCATCTCTCTGTTCCGAGATACAGAAGGCTATGAAATGAGTGCTTAAGCTTCTGTGATAAGAATATAATGTTTACCCACTTTGCTCTCAAGCAGTAGGACTGGGGCTTGACTATGTCAAACTGGGAGGTCTGAGTGGTTCTGAGACGATGGCTCAATACAATCGCCCATAGAAGAAGAGCTGGCCCAATAAGAACTCCTAGGTAGGTCGGGTTCCTCTATGTCTCTTTTTAGTTGGACAGAGAAAAAGGTACTAGACAAAGGAAGGAAAAGACATAGTAATGTATTTGCGGCGAGAAAGCATGTCTCTCTCTCTCTACTGGATGTGAAAGGACACTGTTTGTGAGGAATCATAGAAACCTTTATTTTAGTGTGGAACAGTGGAAGCCCAAAAACTCCCTACCTTGAATCTGTTATTTGGCCACCTAATTACACACAAGGACAAATGCTTACCCATTCACATGATTTCTAGAAAAGCAGACAGGGACACCAGGGGTCTAATGAGCATTTAGTGTGTGTTCACTGCCTCTCAGACATCCTAGATTCTTCCAAAGATTTTTTAATCTTTACTACATGTACATTTAGAAAACAGATATTCTTAATCTCTTGATATTTAGCTTTTTTTTGTTATTGTCTTTTCCACAGTCTGTAAGAATCCTTCAGTCTTTTGTGATGAACCAAATATTATAAATCTGAAGGGATTGCTGCCATTAGTCTTCAAGCCTTACATGTCTGCCACACCTCAGATTCTGATCTTACCTACAGTTTTTACTCTTTACAATGACTTACTCAGTTGTCTGCTTTGGTTTAAATGTTCTTTTAACCTTTTAAATAGTTTTAAGTAGAAAACTGATAACTTTAAGAGATATTGTAATAAAGAATTTTAGCATATCTTATTGATTCTACTGTGTAACAGACCTGATGGGTTACTTTTAAGGTCGATATGTTATCGTGGGCCAATAAAGGGATTTTCTATTCTATTCTATTCTATTCTATTCTATTCTATTCTATTCTATTCTATTCTATT